>NC_069501.1:189381722-189681722 GCF_027579735.1 Bombina bombina | reverse complement strand
GCTAGAAATGTGATTGCAAAACTAGATAACTTTAAGATTTATTAGTTGTCCTGAGTTATGTCTATGTCACATTTGTATTGAAGCTTATAGCGCTGTCGCAGGGGCGAGCAATCTTCCTGTTATCTGCTATATCGCTGGCACTGCACACTCTGGATGAGCGGTGCATGTACAACCTTGTTGGTTTTATATACTGTAGTTTCCACAAAGTACTGTTTTGTGAATCCCAGCATTCCTTGAGGATGCTGCTCATTAATTATATATGGTTACACTAGTGCCTGTATCAGGCCTCTGATCTAACTTGCTTATGTCCAACTGGCCATATATCCATCTGTACCATTATAGGTCCAGCCTTATGTTTATAGTCATTGTCTCACTAAACATGCCTATTGATGCTGTGACCTGTTGCTGGCCACTTCTTGCTTGACTAAGCAACATAGGCCTAGTTTTCATTGAGGTGGTAAAGTTTGGAAATTGGTGGTAAAATATTAAATCTCCATAGACTTTAATGGAGATAAATATTTTAATTACACAATACTGAATGTGCAAGTAGGTGGCCCCTTATTGACTTTTTGGGGGCCAATTTATGCTCATGAAAGATCACCACAATAAGATTTGGATTTGCACAGATCTTAGTGTGGTGATCTTTCACAAGTGTAAATCCAGCCTTGTAAAGAGCTGAAGTCAACAAGGGGCTACCTACTTGCGCATTCGGCAGCTAACAAAGTCCATGTCTAGTTTTTGTCACCAGTTTCCACACTTTACCACATTAATGGAAACTAGGCCTTATACGTGTATATCACTGTAATTAATCTCTTAAAGATATATCTGACTTTCTGCTCATTCCTGGCTATCTGTAACCATCTGCCCTTAGTTAAAGGCACAGTTTAGCCTTACATATTCTCCCCTTTAAAATGTTCTGAATTATCCATTTTACCTGGTAGAGTGTATTAAGTTGTTTACAAGTAGCTCCTTTACTCCTATTTCAGCATTTGAAATAGCTGCTTTAGCCTGTGGTATCCCCACCTCTATACAAAGAGTCTAGGCTAGCCAGCAGAAGAAATTACGCTCCCAGGTTGGTGCAGCATAGCTATGTAATATTTCATTGTTCTCACTAAGTATTTTCTCGCAAATATAATATAAGGAAGCAAGTCTGTGTACATAAAAGTGATAAAATAATGAGATCTGATTTTACCTGCAAGCTCAACCCATTGTAATAGGTTGAGGTTTAAAAGTACAAAACCAGCTACTTCATATACACAAATAAACCTGAAAATGCAATTTCTCCTACATTTTATACTCTGCAGCTGGTATAGCAAGTCATTGAAAATACATTAATATAAAAACAATTTTACAGTCTTCTGTCCCTTTAAGCCCATTTATGACAATCCAGAGCTTAAATTCTCTTGGATTTCTGTGTAATATCAGACAACACATGACTCTATAGAGCATTTTATTATTACACTACTGTTTGCATATAAAGACAGCTCTGCTGGGAGCTAGCTGAGCACATCGGATGAGACAATGACAAGAGGCATATTTGTGTAGCTACCAATCACCAGCTAGATTTCCAAACTTAACCAATATTCAAAATTTGCATATTGTTTCCCTTTAATTTAAAGTATTTTGAAATCCAACTTTAAACATTCAAATTTGTATGATTCACAATGCTGCTGATTACTAAAATTAAAAATATGCCACCTACTGTCATCAGCAAGTCATCAGCACCAGTTGAGATGCCTTTAAGTAAACAGTGTGGGTGTGGCTTAGAATTGGCATCTCAACTGTTTTACAAGATCTAGTGAGTCTATGTCACTGGTTTTCAAACCTCCCTAACAGGACAGATTTTCAGGATATATACTGAGCACAGGTGATATAATCATCTGATTAATAAACATGGTTATTTTTCCAGCTCTTACCCAAGATAATCCTGAAAATCTGTGGACAGGTTTGAAAACCAGTGGTCTATGCCAATGATACAAGTATAAAATGAAACGAGTTGTAATGAGACAAAGAGGGAAAGCATTTGTAGATGAAGAAAAAGAAACTGAAGAGAAAAAGAAATGGGTGTCAAGCAAGGAAGACAGGAGGAGTGTGGTGTATTGAAAGAGACAGTAAGCCCAGATTTGTTGTTGATTGATGGGCATCTGTAAAATATGTTCATGTTTCTTTTTACTCATGTTGTATGGGATATATGTAACTAAGCTATGCTACATGGAGCAGGAATGTAGCATAAAGAGACAGATTTAAACGCTAGGTTTCATTCAGCTAGATTACGAGTTTTGCGTTATGAGTGAAAAAGCATCGTTATGCTTCATAATGCTGCTTTTTCCCTAACATTGGTATTACAAGTCTTGTAGGTATAGGTGTACCGCACACCTTTTTGGCCATCACGCAATGTCAGTACCGCACTTTTAAAAAAGTCCTTTATCAATGGGACTTCCATAGCGCCGGTATTACGAGTTTGCCTGGGAGGCCAAAAAGTGAGCGGTACACCCTATAACAACAAGATCCGTACCGCCATCTAAAGTGAGTAGTTATGAGTTTTACGTTACAAAGCTGCACCATAAAACTCATAACTAATGTGTTAAAAAGTACACTAAACATCCATAAACTACCTATTAACTAAACCAAAGCCCTCCCGCATCGCATACACTAAAATAAAATTATTAACCCCTAATCTGCCACTCTGGACATCGCCGCCACTAAAAAAATTATGAACCCCTATTCCGCCACTCCCCGACATCGTTGCCACTATAATAAACCTATTAACTCCTAAACCGCCGCCCTCCCGCATTGCAAACACTATTTAAAGATTATTAACCCCATATCTGCCGTCCACCCACACCACCGCTATAATAAAATTATTAGCCACTAAACCGCAAGACCCCCACAACGAAAAATACTAAAATAAATTATTAACCCCTAAACCTCTGACCGCCCACATCACTAACTCTACACAAATATATTAACCCCTAATCCTAACCCTAACGTAACCCTAACCCTAACACCCCCTAATTTAAATATAATTAAAATAAATCTAAAAAACCTTACAATTATTACCTAAATAATTCCTATTTAAAACTAAATACATACTTACCAGTAAAATAAAACCTAAGCTAGCTACAATATAACTAACTAACTGTATGTAGGTGGCGGCGATGTCGGGGGCAGCAGATTAGGGGTGTTTAGACGTGGTTTTAATGTTAGGTTTAAACATAACTTTTTCTTTCCCCATAGACATCAATGGGGCTGCGTTACGGAGCTTTTGTTTCCACAATTTCAGGTGTTAGGCTTCTTTTTTGCCGGCTCTCCCCATTGATGTCTATGGGGAAATCGTGCACAAGCACGTCAAAGCAGAGCTTGTATTTGGGTGCGGTATGGAGCTCAACGCAACCATATCGCACAAGCCTGCGTTTTGTAAACCTGTAATAGCAGCGCTATAGGGAGGTGAATTTCCCTATATCGCTGAAAACTCGTAATCTAGCTGATAGTGAATTTTTATTTCATTAACAAGAATTAAACTATTTTACATTGTAGATTCCATAAAGGGACTGTGAGACAAAACAAACTTTCATTCTGATTCAGACAGAACATGCAATTTTTTGAGCAACTTTCCAATTGACTTATGTTATCAAATTTGCTCCACTCTTGTTATCCTTTCTTGATGTGTAAACCTAGGTTTGTTCATAGGAGCTCAGGAGTGTGCACGTGTCTATAGCAGCAGTGTTTGCAATGGTGTATACAATTACTGCTGCCATAGAGTGCTAAAGACACATGCACACTCCTGAGCTCCTATGAACAAACCTAGGTGTAATCTTCAACAAAGTATACCAAGAGAACAAAGAACTTTTGATAAATGTAAACTGGAAAGTGGTTTAAAATCACATGCTCTGTCTATGTGAATCCTGAAAGTTGAATTTTGATTGCAATGTCCCTTTAAAGTCTTATGTTAGGTGTTATAGTAAAAATAAAAACCAATAGCTATCATACACGCAGTATACTTTGCCCAATGTCAGCCTTTCATTAGCTTTCTGTCTCCAGTGTGGTGTTTGGCATTAGCTGATGTTCTGCTTTGTATTTAGCTTGTCAAGCACTGCCCTGTTCATTCACTAAATAAATTAGAGCATTGTATGGAAGTAATCTAGATACATATATCTGGGGTTGTGTATATACATACTTAGTATTCACTATATAGTAGAGTCATTTAAAGAAAACAAATAACAATATGTGGCTTACTGTTGCAGCCTTATGACATGACTCTTTTGCTCACATCCTCTCTGCAGGCATCAAGCAATAATAATTGAGCATTCAGGTGAACATGATTTTATTACAAGACCAGAGACTCATATTTTGCATTCTCTCTCTTTACTACTTAAATGCAGTTTTTCAAAGTATACATAAAAATACAATAAACTGTCAAAATTTTGAAAATGAGACAGTAAAACAAATAACATATCAGTGACCAATGAAATTAGAGAACTGATTAGACTAAAACCACATAGCCAATCAGGTTACTAATGAATCCTATAAACTGTCCAATATACAGTAAGACATCCTCTTTCTTTTACTGCTGCAGTAAAGATAAGTATTGTTTTGTCAAGTGTTAATAAAAAATAACTTTTATACATTATAATATTCTTGTTATGTTAGTTAACCTTTTATTAAATTTATTTGTAGTCCGTTTTAGCTTTAGGACTTTTTCGTTGGTTTAACAAAAATTTTTTTCCCAAATTGTTTTTATTTTTTCTTACTTCGTTTTAATTTGTGCCCCTTGCTTAGTTCGCTTGTGTTTTATTTTTATATTACCTCCGGTTCGTTTGTACTCCGGTTCCGTTGCGCTATACCGCACTGTCCCGACCTCCATCTTGTGACTGTCGGTCTCAGTGCGCATGCGCCGGTCTCCTTCCCTTCATTGCGCAGTATACTTTCACTTTCCCGCCCTCAAAACTGCCGTCTTCATTTGCAATTTTGTTGCATCCTTCATACATTACGTGTCAGCAGCTTTAATTCCTCATTTTAGTTGCTGGCACTTTGTCTCCATCTTTTGGCCATTTCTATTATTGGAAAAAGTTTTTATTATATAAATTAGTCACCTTTTATCTCACTTTCTTGGGGTCAATTTTGTTATATAATACTTTAGATAATCCATTAGATAATACATTACTAAGTTGTTTATTGTAAAATTATTATTTAGATTTATTCTATAGTTATAATATTATATTATATACAATAATTGTATTATATTTTATGGTATTATATATTTATTATCACTATGTCTCAATCATCTGATTTGAATCCCTCACTGAATGCTGAGGGCGTTCAAAAGATGATTGACAATTCAATGAATTCAATGTTAGAAAAAATAACCATTTTAATTGATAAATCCTCAAAAAAGGATTTAAAAAGAAAAAGAATTATATCCAGTGGTATAAAAACCAGTAAGAAGTTAATTAAAAAATCACGCCAACTTGTTGCTGATTCTGCCGTTCCTCGCAGGAAAGGAAGAAAAACACCTGCTATTTCCTCTACTCCCAAGAGGTCACTAATGGGAGAGGCTTTGGCCAATGATGATAATTGTGAAATTTGTTCAGATACAGAAATTAATTCAGATTCATCTCTGAATTCAATTCAATCTGAGGATGATTTATCTCATTCCTCATCTGAAAATTCTTTGGCCTCTCCAAAGATTAAAAAATTCAAAAAATCACTTAAAAAATCTAAACATTTGGAGTCTAAAAAAGTGGAATTTTTTGATTGCCTAGGTAATCCTAGGTTTAATGCGGATGATTTACATCACCCTAGATCTGCAGAATGGTGCCCCTCATCTGATATTGCAGAATTTATCGATTACCAACTTCGCCAACCTTTAAAAAGAGATTCTAGAAATAAAATGAGGGCTGAATGTCCTAGACCAATTCTTCCCAATAATACAAACATTACCCCTGAAGTAGATCCAAAGATTTTAAAATTTATAGGGTCCCCTGGTTTCAAATTAAAGAAAGGTATGGACAGGGCCTGGAAAATTTGTCAAGATAAAATGCTTGACACAATTGGTCCTTTAGCAAAACTTTTTGATTTATCGGAACAAGCTGTTTACGACAATACTCTTTTAGACCCAGTCATCGTTAGAGAATGGCTTCAGAGAATGCTCTCATTTTTAGGGAATGCCAATTCTGCGATATACACTGAACGCAGACGTAATATCCTTAGAAGAATTGACCCCAAGGTTTGCGATTTTGCAATTAACGAAATTCATTCTGATACAAATGGCCTTTTGTTTGGAGACACTTTTATAAAAGAGTTAAATAGTTACGTAAATACGTTCTCCAATCTTAATAAAGTGAGAACATCAATGAAAAAGATCTTTCACCAGGATCGTTTTTCTGAGCAGGCTGGGAAAGGTAGAGGCCACTTTCCCGGCCGTGCTTCATTCCCAAACAGGTCTCAATTTGCCTTTCAACAATTTCACAATCAGAGACAATTTCAGAATCCAATCTCCTCAGGCTTCTTTCCATCTAGAGGAAGATTCTGGAACCCAAGAATTCAACGTTCGAGACAAAGATCCCGCACACCTCAAGGTAAATCTTCTTTTTCTTCCTCCTCAGGTTTCTTCCCAAAACATAATAGGAGGCAGACTATCTCTTTTCACACACAATTGGAACATGATAACTTCAGATCAATGGGTTCTTCAAACTGTTTCAGGTCTTTTTATAGATTTTATTTCTCCTCCATTTCAAAATTCTATTCCCCTTCCAATAAAGTTTTCTGTTTCAGACAGAAATTTGGTTCAAAACGAAATTTCAAACCTTTTATTAAAACAAGCAATAGAACAAGTTTTAAATCCTCAAAATTGCTTTCTCAGCAATCTTTTTCTCGTAAAAAAGAAAAATGGCCTTTTTCGTCCAGTTATAAATCTAAGATCTCTAAACGCCTTCGTTGTTTATCAACATTTCAAAATGGAAGGTATTCATCTTCTCAGAGATTGCCTTCTAGACAACGATTTTCTAGTCAGATTAGATCTGACAGATGCTTATCTGACAGTCCCTGTAGCTCAAGAACACAGGAAATTTCTAACTTTTGTTTGGGAAGAAAAGTATTGGAGTTTCACTTGCATGCCTTTCGGTCTATCTACAGCCCCTTGGATTTTTACCAAAATAATGAAACCTATAATTACTTGGCTTCGTCTTCGAGGGGTTCGACTCATCATCTATTTAGACGATATCTTGATTATGAATCAGAACTCTGTCACGTTAAAGTCTCAACTCCAACTTACTACTTTCATTTTAGAAAATTTAGGTTTCCTGATCAACAAAGAGAAATCTGTTCTTCTTCCAACCAAATCTTTAACCTTTTTAGGTTTCAAAATAGACACTTCGAAAGCTACTTTAAGTCTTCCCAGAGAAAAAATTGTGAATATAAAGAAAGAGATTTCAAGAACTCTTTCTTTACCATTGGTTCCCATCAGGACTATAGCCAGAATAGTTGGGTTACTTTCATCCTCTATTCAGGATATTTTCCCTGCTCCTCTTCATTACAGGGAACTTCAACGTTTAAAAATTTTTCACCTCCAAAAAGGTCTTTCATATTCCCATCAAATCCCTCTTTCTTCAGAAGCCAAAGAGGAACTTTCATGGTGGCTATCCCATATAGAAGCTTGGAACGGGAGAGCCATTTTCGGAAAATCTCCAGATCTTATCATAGAATCCGATGCCAGTCGCTCGGGTTGGGGCGCTCGTTGTGGTCCCTCAATCACAGGAGGAAAATGGTCTTCAGAAGAAAAGCGTTTTCACATCAATTGCTTAGAACTTTTGGCAGGCTCTTTTGCAGTAAAGAGTTTTGTCAAAAGTTCTTCTCCTGTGTCCATTTTACTCAGAATGGACAATATTTCTGCAGTTCGCTATTTGAATCGCCTCGGTGGTACAAAATCGAGGGATTTATCAACTATTACGAAAGAATTCATTCACCTTTGCTTGGACAGAAATATTTCTGTAAAAGCGGAATACATTCCAGGTTTATCCAATGTAGCGGCGGATTGGGGATCTCGATACCTGACAGATTCCAGCGATTGGAAACTTCACCATCAAGTTTTTCATTCGCTTCAATCTCTCAGAGGTCCCTTTTTGATGGATCTCTTCGCTTCGAGACTGAATCATCAGATTTGCCCTTATTTCAGTTGGCGCCCAGATCCGGAAGCTTTGGCAATCGATGCATTTCTCCATCCCTGGCCTCTCCAGACAGCTTATGCTTTTCCCCCATTCTCCATGATTCAGAGAACCATATCAGTAGTCCGTCGGGATCTTCTCTCAATTCTCCTAATCACTCCCCTTTGGCCATCTCAACCCTGGTACCCATCTCTTCTAGAATTATCTGTCAACCATCCTGTTCTTCTTCCGGTCTTTCCGCTTCTCTTGTCAGATCCAGAAGGTCATCCTCACGAACTTATTCTTCAAGGATCTCTTCGTCTCATAGCATGGTCAATTTCGGGCAATCTTCATTTCCCCAAGGTTTATCACAACAAGCTCAGGAACTCCTCGCAGACTCATTGGCCCCCGGGACCAAAAAATGCTATTTTTCCGCATGGACCAGATGGTCTGGCTGGTGCATGGAAAGAAGTTTGGATCCCCTTTCAGCGGATATAATCTACATCATTAATTTCCTTACATCACTTTTTGATTCAGGTTTAGCTTACAGAACCATCAACGTTTCTAGATCTGCTATTTCGGCTAAACATTCTTTTATAAATAATTTTCCTATAGGACAACATCCTTTAATTTGTAAATTAATGAAAGCAATCAAACTCAAAAGACCTCCGACTCCTAAATATTCTTCTTTTTGGGATGTTGATCTTATTTTTTCTCTTTTTAAATCTTGGCCTTCTAATGAATTTTTATCATTGAAACAACTTACCACTAAATTGGCTACCCTTTTATGTTTAATTTCTTTTCGTAGAGTTTCTGATGTTAGAGCTTTAGATTTTAATTCTAAACGTTTTACCCCTGAAGGTGTTACTTTCTTCATATCTAAAAGAACTAAATCTTTTTCAACCTCAATATTCTATCCTTACTTACCTTCTGAACCTCTTCTCTGTGTGGTTGTATGTCTCAAAGAGTATGAACGCAGAACTTCTTCTTTTCGTATTTCTACTTCCAATCAACTTTTGTTATCTTTTATTCCTCCTCATTATCCCGTATCCTCTACTTCTATAGCCAGGTGGGTTAAATGGGTTATGAGTGAAGCAGGTATTGATGTTTCTTTTTCTGCTCACTCTGTTAGAGGATCAGCCGCTTCTAAAGCATTTTTGAAAGCTGCCACCCTTCAACAAATCTTGGATGCAGCTGACTGGTCTTCTGATTCTATTTTTAAACAATTTTACTTTAAACCCATTGAACACGCCTCGCTTAATTTATTTTGTTAGTTGCTTTAAACTAGCAAAATATGAGTCTCTGGTCTTGTAATAAAATTCGGATTATCCTAAGTTATGAAGGTATAATCTAGATTTTATTAAAGACACAGAGACGAGTATTTTCCCTCCTCTGATTATATTATTATATGGTTTTTGTTCCCATCCTTATTTGTTTTATCATATTACTAACATATCTTGTATATTTATTTCAGTTACCAATCAACTATAAAGATATTATCCTAAGTGGTTTTGTTCCATCTCATCTCTGTGAAGAGACGAAACTTCAAGAAAGTTTTCCTCAGCCTATACAGTCTTCAAGAGGATTTTCATTCTTTCCTGATAAGATGGAATTTTCTTCACGAATGATTCTTCAATTCAAAGTTCTTCTCTTCATGGTTGTCTGCTGTCTTCTCGTCTGGAACTACTTCCTCATTATGGACTTTTTGTTTCCTTCTACAGTTACAAAGAAAGAGGATGTCTTACTGTATATTGGACAGTTTATAGGATTCATTAGTAACCTGATTGGCTATGTGGTTTTAGTCTAATCAATTCTCTAATTTCATTGGTCACTGATATGTTATTTGTTTTACTGTCTCATTTTCAAAATTTTGACAGTTTATTGTATTTTTATGTATACTTTGAAAAACTGCATTTAAGTAGTAAAGAGAGAGAATGCAAAATACTCGTCTCTGTGTCTTTAATAAAATCTAGATTATACCTTCATAACTTAGGATAATCCGAATTTTGTGCATCAGAATCTTGTAAAGGATTCAGGATGAGATCATTTCCATCAGGTGCTTAAATGCCTTATGGCATTTAGTCACCAAAGATTAGCTGAGTGAAAAGCAACAAGATTAATGCCAAAGTTACTTCTATCAAAAACCATTAAAGAGCAATAAAGAATAACCCCCTACATAACAAACCAGTTATTCTCAATACTACATATTATTTTTAAAATATTTCTAAAATACATTAACCCTTTTCACTACTGTTCCATTTCCACTACTGACATTCTTTGCTTTTGAATTTCATCTTTAGTGTTTTTCAGCTTTGTTACCCACACAAATACAAAAAATGCTTATGAGTGTGCTAGATTACATTTTACAACCCAGCACAATCTAAAAGTTACATAGTAGAATAAATATCATACTAACCATCTGTGCCTATTTTCCTAGAACAGCCCTCCTTTTTGATCTACTGTCCCTTTAAATAATTGGTAGCGAAAGAGGACCCCTAGTGACCTCTGGGGAAGGGGGGATAGAGTTAACCAAGCCTTAACCTCCAAAAGCAATCCTAAGTGCATAGAGGAGGTAGTGCCTAATGCCTTTTAGAGTAGTTACAAAAAAATAGCAAACAAGAACAGAAGCATTATTTGGCACACTTTAAAGGGTGGTTATTAGAGCAATCAGAAGAGAGAGAGAGGGCGCCTCATAGTGTAAGCTATTCTTGAAAGATGCCGTTGTAGTACATAAATGAAAAGGCTTACCAGATGGTGTTGCACCGTACTCTGACCGGTGCCAACAGGCGGACTAACACTTAACAGTGGTTAGCACACTGATCCGACTCATTCGTCAGCTGCGCCCTGGATTTCTCTGTATCGATATCAGCCGCAATCCAATATCAGCCGCTTCATGGATGTAAGCTTGGTGCTGCGGTGTACCTTGATTAGCACCCAATAGGAGATAGAACCATACGACAACTTCCCATAAGGTTATGGTTAAAGACTGCTTTATTCTTGTCACTGCAATGCATTTCTCGAACGTATAAACTGGTCGTTTCCTCAGGCAATACAAATTAAAGCAATGTGTGTGGAGTATAGTATTATGACATTAAATTAAAACATAGAATTTAATTGTGTTGTTTAAAATAGAGTTGTGGACCATGCCACGAATAAAATTGCAATAATAACAAACATTTAAATCAAGAAAAATTGGGCATTGCTACCTCTCCAAGGTAAATCAGGATAAACCCTTCACCAACCTGCACAACGGAGCGCTACAAAGTAAATCATCCAATGTCTCATAGGTTCTCAGGACGGCACTATTGGAGCGTGGGTGGGGACTAATCTCCCCTGGTAGATCCCGGACTGCGGCAGCTTGATCCTGTGTGTCTGTTCCACACACCAATCAATCCACAGAACAAAAATAGGAAAAGAAGCGCTCAAAGTCCATAGATAAAAAGTAGAAAAATAGTTTATTGGGACAAAAGTTAAAAACAAACGATATGTCCTAGATAGAACATCTTAAAAAATCCAAGTTGTGATGCAGGTGCACAGAGCAGACATGTTTCGTGCTGCAAACAGCACTTGTTCACTGCAAGCAAGTGATGTTTGCAGCACGAAACATGTCTGCTCTGTGCACCTGCATCACACCTTGGATTTTTTAAGATGTTCTATCTAGGACAATAAACTATTTTTCTACTGTTTATCTATGGACTTTGAGCGCTTCTTTTCCTATTTTTGTTCTGTAAATCAGGATAACCCTGATAGGATTACTATTAAAGTGGATACATGTATGGTCTGTAAAACACTAGTCTGAGTATCCAAGTTAATTTCACCTTGCGCAATACACCATTTGAGTTCCTGCTATATCATCTATCTTTCAATCATATGTATGAATTGCACTACACATATTTATCGGTAAAACGTTGATTTTGCACATAATACATATAACAGCAAGTATGCAGTGAACGCCATTAATGTTTTTATAATCTGAACATTTATGGGAATCATAACTTGCGTGAAATATACACATCTTTTACGAATATAGCTATGCCCTTAAGGTTTCGGGTGTTATGAAATCCCAGAATTTAACATAATTTATGATATTAGCATTACACACCCTATCTGTACATTGGAACATGTTATGTAAATAAAGGAGCAGCTATAATCTAAGGTTCGGTCTTGATTAAGCAGTCTTTCACATGATGGCATCTAATCCCTTATACAGTGTTACTCTGTTTACAAATAAAGGCCTGACAGGTGGGTGTATCACATTGACGAAACTGTGATCGCCAAACCGGATTGGCTACTAGAACACACACCCTCTAATACAAACCAATCGTGGCATATATGCCACGATTGGTAGATCAACAAATGACGTTACAGTTACGGTACGGCCGGATTGGTCAACGGCCCTTTATAAGGAAGTCACTTTGGAGACGCGCGCGCCTTTGACAGAGCAGATGCGAAATGCGTGTCAGGCGTTCGCACTGCTTCTCTCCTTTAAAAATAATTTTGTTGGCCTTAATTGCCAATTGTTGTAGGATCTTTAGACACTGGTCTATATAGTTTGATGGGTAATCACTGGGGAAACTCTAATAAATATTGATATGTATCGTTTTATGGGGATCGTTTACCCTGTACCTCACATAGCTACCTAGACTATTTGATTAACGACCAGTTTTTTACAGACCATACATTTATCCACTTTAATAGTAATCCTATCAGGATTATCCTGATTTACCTTGGAGAGGTAGCAATGCCCAATTTTTCTTGCTTTTAATTTTTGTTATTAATTCAATTTTATTTGTGGCATGGTCCAAAACTCTATTTTAAACAACACAATTAAATGTTATGTTTTAATTTCATAATACCGTACTCCACACACATTGCTCTAATAACCACCCTTTAAAGTGTGCCAAATAATGCTTCTGTTCTTGTTTGCTATTTTTTTTAACTCCTTTAAATAATTGCCCCATTTAAAAAAAAAAAAAATCTCCACTAGAACGAAGGAAGAGACAAAAATGCTATATAATATATGAAATAAATAACTTTAGTAGCAAAGGCATATTTATTTATTTAGTATTTTTGTATTTGATGGTGTGTTTTTGCTCTTGCATGTGTGTAAATATATTAAAGTCCAAATTAAACTTTCCTGATTCAGATAGGGCATGTCATTTTAAACAACTTTCCAATTTTACTTTTATCATCAAATTTGCTTTGTTCTATTGGTATTCTTACTTGAGAGCTAAACCTAGGTAGGCTCATATGCTAATTTCTAAGCCCCTGAAGGCCACCTCTTATCTGAATGCCTTTGACAGTTGTTCACAGCTAGAGGGTGTTAGTTCATGTGTGCTATATAGATAACAATGTGCTCATGCCCGTAAAGTTATTTAAGAATCAGCACTGATTGCCTGAATTGTAAGCCTGTCAAAAGAACTAAAAAAATGATGCAGTCTACCATCAAACAACCAGTAGAAAGCCAAACCAATACTGAAACATATCCGCAGAGGTTATGGAATAAGAGTATATTGTAGATCCATAGAGGGAGGCAAAAGACAAGTCCCTGCAACTCATTATGTAGGATCTATGACAGATTTCTCATGAGGCGGAAAAAAGAGCCACAAACTATACCCCATATACACTGTACGACGGTGGGAAACCGGGCCTCAATATAGACTGAGAACCCCTCTCATTCTTCAACCACCTCCAGCATATTTTGGATTTGGTAATCTTTGCCTCCTCCTAGTGGTAAGGAAGAGTAACTCCCAGAATTAATGGATGGTGGAATCTCACCACCTGTATGAAAGAAAGTGTATTCTGTATCTTGGAAAAAAATTAGGGCTACATGTCCATTTAAACATAGACGTGCTTAATCAATTGGTTTGCTGTAAAGTGTGCCTGGATTTTTTTTTCAAGTGTTTGGCAATAGTACACAGTGATGGTATAAGCTGTTTTTAGGATACAGAGACTCCTTTTTAGAAATTATCTTCCACACTGTAAATGGGTGATTATGTACTAATTTCAGCTTATACTACATGTGGAGCACAAAAATATCACTATTGTACGTTACCACTTGAGTGCAATTGATAGTTATATTTTTGCGCTCATATTACATATCTAAAGTTATTATTTATTTCTTTGCTCAAGTGATAGTCTAGGGTGTGCTAACATTTATAGTGTGAGCATTCTAAATCCCCCACATAATATAATTCTATAGGGGCATGTAGTAGAATTCATGTTGGATTTAACTTGAGCGCAAAGGCTTAACTAGAAACCACAGGGCCCAGGTGCAAGAATCTAAGAAGGTCCCCTCCTACCCCCAGCCCCCCCCCCCCCCAAAAAAAGGTGAATTTAATACATATCTTTTTTTTTTTTTTTTTTTTTTTTTTTACATTTAACACAGGAAAAAAAGTGAATCAGATTACATGTCTGCAAAAGGAGGTACCCTGTGCCCACAATCTGTGAGATGGACTGACCCCCTATTACTGTATATAGTGACACCGTTTAACCCACCAGTACTGTGTATAGTGAGTTAGTGACACAGTCTGTAATCTGCCGGTGAGATGGCTGGCCTGACCCTACCCCCCCCAGTACTTTATAAAGTGACCACAGTAGTCAGTGACATGGTCCAGCCCCCCGTACTGTATATAGTGGTACTGTATAGTGACACTGTTTACCTCCCGCCCCCCCATGCTGTAGTAGCAAGGTCTGTAATTTGCTGGTTCTAAAAACATACACACACACACACACACACACATACATGCATAAATACACACACAGTCACATACATACACACACACATAAACACCAGTGGGTAAAACAGAAACACTAACCCCTGTAGTCAGAGACACCAGTAAGCATCATGTTACACTCACATGATATCAGTGCAGGCAACATTTTTTATTGACCTCTGCACCCCCTATAGTTCCACCCGTGCTTGAGTGCCAAGCTGAAGATGCGCTAAGCTGTGGGTGTGCTATCCCAATGGTGTTTTCTTAATGGAATTCACTGCTATACAATTAGGTTTACTTAAAAAGCTCTATTAAAGCAGTACCTTGGATTTAAAAAAAATATATCATTCCTTTATTCCCCAGTTTTGCATAAGCAGCACTGTTATATTAATTTATTTTTTAGTTATAGGATTACCTGTATCTAAGCCCCTGAAAACTGCCTCTTATCTCTGTGCTTTTTTTTTTAGCTTTTCACAATCTTGCATTTTAGCCAATTAGTGCTGGTTAATAACAAATAAAACAAAAGTAGACTGTACCTTTAAGTCACTACTTATATGAATGCTGTCAGTGTGCTAAAAGCAATCCCTGTGCTATCCGTTAAAAGTATTGGATGATCTAAAAAGGTTTCGGCCACATTAGAAATGTTATATGGTACAACACTTTCCTTAACAGCTAAAACCATAGCTAGAGAAATACTCTCCTTGACACTAGTAGAGGAGAAAAGGAATAAAAGAATAAATACACTATTCAGTGATGAGGCAAAGTTACAATAAGTGTTTATCTAGATACACAGAACTAAATACCATACACAATTTGTACACATTGCCAGAAATTTATAACATCATATTCCGAGTTCACCCCATATGGTAACCTGGTTCTCAATCTGTGTATCCAGAACACCTCTATTTTTTACCTAGTAGAGATTCCCGATCCCCACCTCTGCTCTTAGTGAGAACTATTTCAACAATTGGCCGTCTCAGAGACTGTCTGCTAGATTACGAGTTGTGCGTTAGGTTAAAAAAGCAGCGTTAAGAGGTCCTAACGCTGCTTTTTAACGCCCGCTGGTATTACGAGTCTTGCAGGTACAGGTGTACCGCTCACTTTTTTGGCCAGATTTGGAAATACCGCAAATCCATTTACGTAAATTGTGTATCCTCTTTTTTCAATGGGACTTGCATAGCGCCGGCATCACGAGATTGCCAAAAAGTCAGCGGTAGACCCTCTACTGTCAAGACTGGTACCGCATTTTAAAGTCAGTAGTTAAGAGTTTTACACTACAACGCCGTAGTATAAAACTCTTAACTAAAGTGCTAAAAAGTACACTAACCTAATCTGCCGAACCGGACATCGCCGCCACTATTATAAACATATTAACCACTAAACCGCCACACTCCCGCCTCGCAAACATTAGTTAAATATTATTAATCCCTAATCTGCCGTCCCTAACATCGCCACCACCTACCTACATTTATTAACCCCTAATCTGCCGCCCCCAACGTCGCCGCAACTATACTAAAGTTATTAACCCCTAAATCTAAGTCTAACCCTAACCCCCCCTAACTTAAATATAATTAAAAGAAATCTAAATAAAAATTACTATCATTAACTAAATAATTCCTATTTAAAACGAAATACTTACCTATAAAACAAACCCTAAACTAGCTACAATATAACTAATAGTTACATTGTATCTATCTTAGGTTTTATTTTAATTTTACAGGCAAGTTTGTATTTATTTTAACTAGGTAGAATAGTTACTAAATAGTTATTAACTATTTACTAACTACCTAGCTAAAATAAATACAAAGTTACCTGTAAAATAAAACCTAACCTAAGTTACAATTACACCTAACACTACACTATAATTACATTACGCCTAGATTTAGAGTTTGGCGTTACCCGTCAAAAGCAGCGTTAAGGGGTCCTAACGCTGCTTTTTACCGCCCGCTGGTATTTAGAGTCAGGCAGGAAAGGGTCTACCGCTCACTTTCTTTCCGCGACTCCAGGCTACCGCAGATCCCCTTACGTCAATTGCGTATCCTATCTTTTCAATGGGATTTGCCTAACGCTGGTATTTGGAGTCTTGGAAGAAGTGAGTGGTAGAGCCTCTACAAACAAGACTCTTACCGTCAAACAAAAGTCAGTAGTTAAGAGCTTTATGGGCTAACATGGGAACATAAAGCTCTTAACTACTGTGCTCTAAAATACACTAACACCCATAAACTACCTATGAACCCCTAAACCGAGGCCCCCCCACATCGCCAACCCTATAATAATTTTTTTTAACCATTAATCTTCCGACCGGACATCGCCACCACCTACATTATAGCTATGAACCCCTAATCTGCTGCCCCTAACATCGCCGCCACCTACCTACACTTATTAACCCCTAATCTGCCGACCGGACATCGCCGCCACTATAATAAATGTATTAACCCCTAAACCGCTGCACTCCCGCCTCGCAAACACTATAATAAATTGTATTAACGCCTAATCTGCCCTCCCTAACATCACCGCCAATACCTACAAATATTAACCCCTAATCTCCCACCCGCAACGTCGCCGCTACTATAATAAATTTATTAACCCCTAAACCTAAGTCTAACCCTAACACCCCCTAACTTAAATATCATTTAAATTAATCTAAATACATTTACTATCATTAAATACATTTTTCCTATTTAAAACTAAATACTTACCTATAAAATAAACCCTAATATAGCTACAATATAACTATTAGTTACATTGTAGCTATTTTAGGATTTATATTTATTTTACAGGCAACTTTGTATTTATTTTAACTAGGTACAATAGCTATTAAATAGTTATTAACTATTTAATAGCTACCTAGTAAAAATAATTACAAAATTACCTGTAAAATAAATCCTAACCTAAGTTACAAATACACCTAACACTACACTATCAATAAATTAATTAAATAAATTAACTACAATTAGCTAAACTAAAATACAATTAAATAAACTAATCTATAATACAAAAAAACAAACACTAAATTACAGAAAATAATTTTTTTTTACAAGAAGTTTAAACTAATTACACCTAATCTAAGCACCCTAATAAAATAAAAAAGCCCCCCAAAATAATAAAATGCCCTACCATATTCTAAATTAAAAAGTAATCAGCTCTTTTACCAGCCCTTAAAAGGGCCTTTTGCGGGGCATTGCCCAAAAGTAATCAGCTCTTCGGGATATTGAGGACCCCGATACGGATACACCTGTATCCAGACATTTCAAATCAATACATGCAGGGGATGCCTCATTACTGTCTATCCAGGCTATTGATCATGTCCCTCCACATAAAAGAGGAGGTGACAGAATTTACAAACTTGACTACAAGGAGGCACAATGGATCTTCTTGTTGAATACCAGATCACCTCTGGGTATTAACAAGGAGAGTGATGTGAATCTGTTTATTTAAAATTAACAATAAACATATGTATACACAAAAAATGTCCTCCTGAGAGGTATCTAGAAACATTGTAAATTTAATAAGTATACAGTGCCAGCAAACAAACTACACATGCACATGACATAGAAATACACATAATAAGCTTGTTATATTGAATATATGTAACAAGGCTTATCAATACATCAGCTCTGCATTTGAGGATAATTAAAAAGTATAGTAAGGTTAGTCTGTCACCAATAAATATTTACTGTATGCCCTTATATAAACTTAGCAACAAGTTCAGTATAGGTGTATATACAAGCCTGTCAAAGTGTTTAAATATACATAATAATACCAGGGCAAGAAGGGGTTAACTTCATTGTTTTTAACTTTTCTACTAATTATTTAATTGGCAAATGTCTTGTGCTTTAAAGGCAGGTCACAGAACTAGCAGAAATCAGCAGTGATCAAGTGTGGAGGAACCACACAAGACATGTCTGCTATTGCTGTTCTGTGACCCCGGATTGCGATTATGAGCTAAGGCTCGATTTGTTTTTATCCTTTTGTCACCAATAAAGCTTGTTTTTACCTTTTGGATCTTTGGAGTTTTTGCCTGCTGATTCATCCTCTTCCTGTATGTGAGTGACCCCCGGAAGTACATGGTTATTGGATTCTGAGTTTGCGCCTGGGACGTAGGCGCACTTGCTGGGCTCCTGACGGTGAAGAGACAATATGGAGAAACTGAGCTAACGCTGAAGACACGCTGCTTGAATACACGGTGAAGAGTCCCCAGATCGGTAAGCGCCACTTTTTCTGCATTTAATCAGCTCTTTTACCTGTAAATAAAAATACAAAACCCCCCAACATTAAAACCCATTAAAACCCAATCAGATTGAAGTTCAATCCGATTGGCTGATCCAATCAGCCAATCGGATTGACCTTGCATTCTATTGGCTGTTCTGATCAGCCAATAGAATGCGAGGTCAATCTGATTGGCTGATTGGATCAGCCAATCGGATTGAACTTCAATCTGATTGGCTGATTGAATCAGCCAATCAGATTTTTCTTACCTTAATTCCGATTGGCTGATAGAATCCTATCAGCCAATCGGAATTCGAGGGACGCCATCTTGGATGACATCCCTTAAAGGAACCATCATTCGTCATTAGTCCGTCGGTTGAAGGGGATGGCTTTGCGTCGGCTGGCTGGAAGATGGCTCCGCTCCGGAGGGATGATGATAGAAGACACTGCTTGGATGAAGACTTCTACCGGATGGAGGACCTCTTCTTGCCCCGCTTGGATGAAGACTTCTACCGGATGGAGGACATCTTCTTGCTCCGCTTGGATGAAGAATTCATCTCGGCTGAGTGAAGACGACTCAAGGTAGGGAGATCTTCAGGGGGTTAGTGTTAGGTTTATTTAAGGGGGGTTTGGGTGGGTTAGAGTAGGGGTATGTGGGTGGTGGGTTTTAATGTTGGGGGGTATTGTATTTTTATTTACAGGTAAAACAGCTGATTACTTTGGGGCAACGCCCCGCAAAAGGCCCTTTAAAGGGCTGGTAAAAGAGCTGATTACTTTTTAATTTAGAATAGGGTAGGACATTTTATTATTTTGGGGGGCTTTTTTATTTTGTTAGGGGGCTTAGATTAGGTGTAATTAGTTTAAACTTCTTGTAAAAAAAAATATTTTCTGTAATTTAGTGTTTTTTTTGTATTATAGATTAGTTTATTTAATTGTATTTTAGTTTAGCTAATTGTAGTTAATTTATTTAATTAATTTATTGATAGTGTAGTGTTAGGTGTATTTGTAGCTTAGGTTAGGATTTATTTTACAGGTAATTTTGTAATTATTTTAACTAGTTAGCTATTAAATAGTTAATAACTATTTAATAGCTATTGTACCTAGTTAAAATAAATACAAAGTTGCCTGTAAAATAAATATAAATCCTAAAATAGCTACAATGTAACTAATAGTTATATTGTAGCTATATTAGGGTTTATTTTATAGGTAAGTATTTAGTTTTAAATAGGAAAAATTTATTTAATGATAGTAAATTTATTTAGATTAATTTAAATGATATTTAAGTTAGGGGATTGTTAGGGTTAGGGTTAGACTTAGGTTTAGGGGTTAATACATTTATTATAGTGGCGGCGATGTCCGGTAAGCAGATTTGGGGTTAATAAGTGTAGGTAGGTGGCGGCGAGGTTGGGGGGGCCGATTAGGGGTTAATAAATATAATGTAGGTGTTGGCGATGTTAGGGGCAGTAGATTAGGGGTTCATAGGTATAATGTAGGTTGCGGCGGGGGCTGGAGCGGCAGATTAGGGGTTAATAATATAATGTAGGTGTCAGCGATAGTGAAGGGAAGCATATTAGGGGTTAATAAGTGTAAGATTAGGGGTGTTTAGACTCGGGGTTCATGTTAGGGTGTTAGGTGTAGACTTAGAGAGTGTTTCCCCATAGGAAACAATGGGGCTGCGTTAGGAGCTGAACGCTGCTTTTTTGCAGGTGTTAGTTTTTTTTCCAGCCAGTTCAGCCCCATTGTTTCCTATGGGGATATCGTGCACGAGCACGTTTTTCCAGCTTACCGCTACCATAGGCAACGCTGGTATTGAGGGTTGAAGTGGAGCTAAATTATGCTCAACACTCCCTTTTCTGAGGCTAACGCAGCCATTCAGACAACTCTAAATACCAGCGTTGTCTTAAGAGTGCGCTGGGAAAAAAAACAGCGTTAGTTTCCTAAATTAAATACAATTAAATAAAATTATCTAAAGTACAAACCCCCCCCCCACTAAATTACAGAAAATAATAAACAAATTACAAGATTTTTAAACTAATTACACCTAATCTAATCCCCCTAACAAAATAAAAAGCCCCCCAAAATAAAAAAAGCCCTACCCTACACTAAATTACAAATAGCCCTTAAAAGGGCCTTTTGCAGGGCATTGCCCCAAAGTAATCAGCTCTTTTACCTGTAAAAAAAATTACAAATCCCCCCCAACATTAAAACCCACCACCCACACAACCAACTCTACTCTAAAAGCCACCCAATACCCCCTTAAAAAAAACTAACACTAACCCCTTGAAGATCACCTTACCGGGAGAAGTCTTCATCCAACCGGGCCGAAGTCCTCAACAAAGCCGGGAGAAGTCTTCATCCAAGCCGGGCGAAGTGGTCCTCCAGACAGGCAGAAGTCTTCATCCAGACGGCATCTTCTATGTTCATCCATCCGGTGCGGAGCGGGTCTATCTTCAAGACATCCAACGCGGAGCATCCTCTTCATCCGACAGCTAAAATTGAATGAAGGTTACTTTAAATGACATCATCCAAGATGGCGTCCCTTCAATTCTGATTGGCTGATAGAATTCTAACAGCCAATTGGAATTAAGGTAGAAAAAATCCTATAGGCTGATGCAATCATCCAATAGGATTGAGCTTGCATTCTATTGGCTGATTGGAACAGCCAATAGAATGCTAGCTCAATCCTATTGGCTGATTGCATCAGCCAATAGGATTGAACTTCAATCCTATTGGCTGATCGCATTAGCCAATAGGATTTTTTCTACCTTAATTCCGATTGGCTGATAGAATTCTATCAGCCAATCGGAATTGAAGGGACGCCATCTCTGATGACATCATTTAAAAGAACCTTCATTCAGTCTTAGCCGTCGGATGAAAAAGGATGCTCCGCTTCGGATGTCTTGAAGATGGACCCGCTCCGCGCAGGATGGATGAAGATAAATGCCGTCTGGATAAAGACTTCTGCCCGTCTGGAGAACCACTTCACCCGGCTTGGATGAAGACTTTTCCTGGCTTCGTTGAGGACTTCGGCCCGGTTGGTTGAAGACTTCTTCCGGTAAGGTGATCTTCAAGGGGTTAGTGTTAGGTTTTTTTAAGGGGGTATTGGGTGGGTTTTAGAGTAGGGTTGGTTGTGTGGGTTGTGGGTTTTAATGTTGGGGGGGATTTGTAATTTTTTTACAGGTAAAAGAGCTGATTACTTGGGGCAATATCCCGCAAAAGGCCCTTTTAAGGGCTATTTGTAATTTAGTGTAGGGTAGGGCTTTTTTATTTTGGGGGGGTTATTTTGTTAGGGGGATTAGATTAGGTGTAATTAGTTTAAAAATCTTGTAATTTGTTTATTATTTTCTGTAATTTAGTGTTTTGTTTTTTTGCACTTTAGATAATTTTATTTAATTGTATTTAATTGTATTTAATTTAGGGAAATAATTTAATTATAGTGTAGTGTTAGGTGTAATTGTAATTTAGGTTAGGTTTTATTTTACAGGTAACTTTGTATTTATTTTAGCTAGGTAGTTATTAAATAGTTAATAACTATTTAATAACTATTCTACCTAGTCAAAATAAATACAAACTTGCCTGTAAAATAAAAATAAATCCTAAACTAGCTACAATGTAACTATTAGTTATATTGTAGCTATTTTAGGGTTTATTTTATAGGTAAGTATTTAGTTTTAAATAGGAATTATTTAGTTAATGATAGGAATTTTTATTTAGATTTCTTTTAATTATATTTAAGTTAGGGGTGTTAGGGTTAGGGTTAGACTTAGGTTTAGGGGTTAATAAATTTAGTATAGTGGCGGCGACGTTGGGGGCGGCAGATTAGGGGTTAATAAATGTAGGTAGGTGGCGGCGATGTTAGGGCCGGCAGATTAGGGGCTAATAATATTTAAATAATGTTTGCAAGGCGGGAGTGCGGCGGTTTAGGGGTTAATATGTTTATTATAGTGGAGGCGACGTTGGGGGTGGCAGATTAGGGGTTAATAAGTGTAGGTAGGTGGCAGCGACATTGGGGGGTTAATAAATATAATGTAGGGTTCGGCGATGTTGGGGGCAGCAGATTAGGGGTTCATAAGTATAATGTAGGTGGCGGCGGTGTCCGGAGCGGCAGATTAGGGGTTAATAATTATAATGTAGGTGTCGGCGATGTCGGGGGCGGCAGATTGGGGGTTAATAAGTGTAAGATTAGGCGTGTTTAGACTCTGGGTTCGTGTTAGGTGGAGACATAAAATGTGTTTCCCCTTAGGAATCAATGGGGCTGCGTTAAGGAGCTTTACGCTGCTTTTTTGCAGGTGTAAGACTTTTTTTCAGCCGGCTCTCCCCGTTGATTCCTATGGGGAAATCATGCACGAGAATGTTACACCAGCTCACCGCTAACGTAAGCAGCGCTGGTATTGGAGTGCGGTAATGAGCAAAATTTTGCTCAATGCTCACTTCTTGTCTGGTTTGTAAAAACCCGTAATACCAGCGCTGTCTGTACGTAAGTGGTGAGCATAAACTGCTCGTTAGCACCGCACAGCCTCTAACGCAAAACTCGTAATCTAGGTGTGTGTTTCTTTATTATGTTTAATTTTAAAGTGTTGTATTAGGGGAGTTGTTAATTTCCCTAGTTTAATACTGGACAAGTTTTCCAGGATCCTATACTGGACCTCCATAGTGGTAAGGCCCACATACTGTATCTCAAAATCCATATAAGATAGTAGATAAACTGCATATGTGGACCTACAGTTAGAACAAGTTTGATGCTGAAATTGCTTTACCGTTGAGGAGGTCTTAAAGCCTACCTTCCTATCCAAAAACTGTGTAGGTTGCGATCAGGTTGCCAATTGACATCCCTTTTCTAAATGCATTTCTGCATCCTTTTGGAATGACATCCGCTAACCCATCATCCACTTTCAAAATTGAAAAATGTTTCCCGAATGATGTTGCATATCTGATGATATTGATTGCTATATTGAGTCACAAATGATACACCATCAAAGTTTTCTGCTTATTTAGCTTTCTTGGTTTTAACCGTCAAAAAACCAATCTATCCTTATCGTCTATCCCTGACCTTGTTCTTTTTATATCCTTCTGACTGTAACCTCTTTTCAGTAGTCTATCAGACAATTCCCCTCCATATCTCTCATAGCTGTCCCTCTTGGTACAATTTATTTTTAATATTATAAATTGACCTCTCAGGACTGAGACAATAAACTCGTTTGGGATGGCCGCTACTGGCATGCAGAAGGGTATTGTCAGATATAGGTTTTCTATAAACCTCTAAGTCTACCCTTCTCTTCATATTCCCTTTTAAAGTCACATCCAGGTAATTCACACTCTCTGATCCTGTCAAGGTTTTTCCCTGTTGTGTTTGCCATGTGTTGCTGGCAGCCATTTTACTCACCTCTCTTCCTGACTTGCTGCATTGTGGGGGATGCTGCTCACTTCCTGTACTTCCTTTTATGGCCAGACTGTTGTGCATCATCCATGTGAGACAGGATGCAGTCTCAGAATTGTGGTGTCATCATTTATTATTTAAAGGGCCTCTGTCCAGTATGCTTTGCCTTTGCGTTGTCTGAGACTTGTTTGTGAGAGTTCCTGTGTATTACCTGGCTGCCTGACGTCCTTCCTGGTTCCTGATCCCTGGCTTGTTCCTGACTCTGCTGTTCTCCTTGTTCCTGATTCCGGCTCATCTGACTATTCGCTTTGGCTCCTGACTCGGCTCGTCTGACTACCAGCTCTGGTTTTGACTCCTGGCTTGTTATTTGACTTGTGGACATTTTATAATTTTTTCCTATTAATAAAGATGTGATTATTTTTGCACTTCTCGTCTCCTGGCACCCTGACAGATCCAAACTCATAAGTGAACTGGATCCCAACTTCATTCCTATTTCAGTCCATCCACAAACTTCTTTGCTTCCGTTTGACCTCCATCCCAAATAAATATTAAATCATCAATATATCTACTATAGTATACTATACAATTTCTGTGAAGATCAACACCTCCAAAGATGTGGGACAGCTCCCACCAGAGCATAAACAGGTTTGCATAGGAGGGGGTAAATGTTTCCCCTATTGCTGTCCCACACCTCTGAAGGTAATACTCTCTTTCAAAAACAAAGAAGTTGTGGGTCAATAGCAATTCAGTTACTCAAATGACATAACTGCAACATTTCTCATCATAGTACCGACTCCTCCATAGGAAGAAATTCAATGTCTCTAGGCTCTTACTATGTGATATGGAAGAATACAAAGCTGTTATGTCTACAGTTAACCAGTTATAATTGTTAGCCCAAATTATAGACTCCATTTCCAACAACAATTGTTTGCTATCTCTCAAGTAACTGGGTAGTTCCCTTACTAATGGCTGGAGTATCTCATCCAGCCACTGTGAGAGATGTTTGAACATCAAGCCTATACCACTGATGATAGGTCTACCAATCACATTGGGCATAGATTTATGGTCCTTCAGCAGAAAATTGAAAATGGGAACTACTATCTAGCTAGGTCTAGATTGGAATTGAGACCAAATGGATGTAGAGTTTTCAATTTATGAATCCAAAAAGTTTCTCGGATCCTTAACTGTATAACTCTATTGTAGTCTGTAGAGGGCGGAATGTAGTCAATAGGGTAAAATTTAAAAATATCAGAATTCCCCTTATGTTTGTTTAGACAATTCCCGAACATTGTCTAAACAAACATAAGGGAAATTCTGATATTTTTAAATCTAGACTTAGCGGCATTTAATTAAACATCCATATCACTAGGATCATTCTCCCATTCCCAATTTTTGCTGGTTTTATATGTTTTGATCCTTCTACATGTTCTTTATCTATTAAGACAAAGAATATATTAACATCTCCATGTTTTTTTTATTTTTACACACACATAAGCACATTGTTTCAGAGACCATTTTCCTAAAATCTATACTAGTAAATCCTTCAACTATAGAAGTCTCATCTGTAATGTTACAATTATACAATAATACCCCCAGTCGTCAAGTCTTATGTTGCATCTGCTTGTAGTGTCATCAAGGCACAACACCATGCAGTAGTATATACAAACGACTTCCCTATATTACTACTAACACTTTTTCACCAATTACAAATATAATGTGATAAGGCATACCTCTCTCTTTTCTCTATTGCCCTATATGGGCTCTAGTTACTACATTTATATATATATAATAAGGTATGATAGTGACATCATTTTGGAACCTATTCCTCTTTTTTGAGGTCTGTCTGTCATACATTATCTTTTTAGACGACTTTGTGGCATAGACCACACTAAATTTCATTTCTGGGATCTTGTAATTAATATTAAAGATTTTGGTTCATGTATATATTTTTTACATGTTCACACATATACTTATATACACCTTCTCTAATAAATCTTTATACTAGAATAGTATATGCTGTTTTCACGCCCCCTGATGCATTTTCCATCTTCCGGTTCTTTTCATTTAATACATGACACCCGTACAATATGTTGTAAAAAATCTTGACACACCTAGGAGTTCTCTCCAAATAGCGTCTCTAAGATTTTTAGCATCTATCCTATGCACTTACCACGCCACTAAAGATCATGAATATGGCCTTTAGACGAGCGTAGTGTTCTATAATATACAAAGTAAGGAGGGAAGATATGTAATGATATGATATATATTTATTGTCCATTAGACAGCTTCCATTCCCTCCGGGATTTAAATGAGAGAACCACAAATCATAAGGATTTTAAAACATATATATATTTTTTCCTCTTTTTAGGATTTTTAACGTTAATGTTCTGCTTCAATATTAATATTTTATGACATTTTCCACTTCATCATATCACCATTTTTATTTTATTTTTATTTTTTAACATTTATCATTTTATCAATACATTTTTTCGGGTCACCTTTAGTAACATAAATTGGTAATTTTACATACTGTTACCAGTTTATGTCTATTTTTATTTAGCATTCAACACACACTCAGAAAAATCCTACTTTATAATAGTGGATTTATTGTTAGATCTTAAACTCATTTTACATTATTTCCTTTGAAATTAATTATTCATACAGGCGATGTTCTAACATATTTCACAGATCAAACGCACTTTAGGTCTGGTTTAAATGTAAACTGTTGCATTTAGAAATATCCATCAGTCAGTATAGTTTATCATTGCGTTACTTGTATCTCTAATTTTATACAATCTGTTTTGACACTGCTACATTATGGATGTGTTTACAATGTATCATAGCTTATGATTGGTCTGACACTGACCAATGAAACATCTTGGCACGCTTTTTAAATGTATCTTGCAACCGTATGTGTAATACATTTTACTTGATGAAACGGCCAGGAGCTTGTGGCCGAGAAACGCGTCTAAAGCTCATGTAATAAAATTGTTTTAATCCTTTTATATCCCAGCCTGACTTTTTCCAGCTTTTTATTTCTTTGCCAAGCCATTTTGTCACTGTTAAGACAGTGTTAACTTCCTCTATCTCACCGAGGACTGTCTATTTTAAACACTAGCTCCAAGTGTTTGTTGCACGCAGGGAAAAGCTGCCTGTTTTCCACACAGCACGGCTCTAGACGATCCAGTCTCAATTTGTGGAGGAGAGCCCACAGCTGCATCCTTGGAAGTTCGGATACCACCTGTCTACAGCGTACTGACTGCTGAAAAAACGTCAGCCTGCTCATTCGCACTTCTTTATATAAGAGTGCCAATGCTCTTGTGAGTATATCTACATTTGTTGTCTTCTATTGTGACTCCATCTTTCCGGAACCTACTTGCACTATGAGGCGCTGTCTTTCTTTGTTCAAAATAACAATAGAAATATAAATTAATTTTACAATGTTTTGATATGGTTGTTCTGTTATTTTCTGTTGCTGCTGCAATCCCTCTCCTTAAACACAAGACAACACATAATGGTGCCATGATTGTTTTTGCCCTGTTGGGGCATGGAAGCACAAAGGAACCGTGAAATAGTGCAGGGGTTCAGGCTTTCAATACTGATGCTGTTTGAACATATAAAGGAGTATTTGGAGTCAGTAACTTTTAGAACACAAGATATCCCAGGCATGTTGAAATTATTGACTGTTCTGCACGGATTGTTTCAATCTGTTTCCAGTGTTGTGGTCGGTATAAGTCAACCAATATTCTCAAGAAATTTAGATACTGTATTAAACGCAATGTACACAATATTTATGCATCATGTTTGCCTCCCTCAGATACCAGCTGAATGGCAATTAGTGAAACTGAATTTATGTGTATTACTGGTATTCTCAATGTATTAGGTCCACTCCAAAAGATAGCAGCATCACCAGTAGTCAAGTCACAAAATCTCTATTGAGCCAGACTTAAAAATTAATTTTAAAGTCTGGCTCAATAAAGATTTTGTTACTCGACTACTGGTGGATGCTGCTATCTTTTGGAGTGGATATATCTTGGGAAAGTGGTGCTCTACTCCATTGACTTGCACACCTTTGTAGACTATTTACCTAGGTGCCGGAATTTGGCTTTCCTCCCAATGTATTAGGTACTATAGATTGTACGCACATTTCTTTGAGATCCCCAAAAGAAAGAGAAGAAATTTACTGTAACAGAAATAATTTTCCCTCTCTGATATGTACAGATGGTATGTGATGCTCAACTGCATATTATAAGTGTTAATGCTGGCTTTCCTGGTTCATGTCTTGATGCCTATATTCTGCGTCAATTTGGGATTTATGATTGTTTTAAAAGGATGAGATGCCAGAAGGATGGCTATTTGGTAAGCATAACATTTCAATAAAAATGTGTTTAATGTGTGTGATCTAGTTACAGTAAGTTACTGTGCACCTGTGCATGCACAGCCAATAGCTTATATCTATTATATAAATCTTAGATCTGGATTTGGCATAATTGGTTCTGTCTCTTGTGCACAGGGCCTGGGTGTGATGTGGATGTAGCTTAGCAGTCCCTGTTTTAACTTCTAAGAGAATGCACCAAAGTGGCTCTTTTTGCTTTTTATGTCATTTTTTATAAGCAACGTTGGTATCACCATTTATACTAAAGGCCTGATGATCAAAAACTTACCAAAATAGAAAAAAATCACACTAAAGGGCCAATTTATGAAAGTGCGAGCGGACATGATACGATGTAGTGTATCATGTCCGCCGCACATCGATAAATGTAGACAGCAGACGCTGTCGGCATTTATCATTGCACAAGCAGTTCTTGTGAACTGCTTGTGCAGTGTTGCCCCCTGCAGATTTGCGGCCGCTATCAGGGGGTGTCAATCAGCCCGATCGTATAGGATCGGGCGGATTAATGTCCGCAGTCTCAGAGTAGGCGGACAAGTTATGAAGCAGTGGTCTTTAGACCGCTGCTTCATAACTTCAGTTTCCGGTGAACCTGAAGGCTTGTGCAGAAACAGGGGCATCAAGCTCCATTCGGAGCTTGATAATTCTGCCCCAAGATCTTTTTTTAAATGAGAATTATAGTGCAATGTTGTTGTCTCATCCAAGAACCTCTATACAGGAGCATAACTATCATTGGTACAGCAGGCACAGTGGCACTAGAGCCCAAGTGTTGGGGGGGCATAGCAAACAATCTATACAGAGGAATGTGCAGAATGTGTACAGTACTAATGATGAGGAGCCTTTAATAGGGAAGCTTGCTGATCCATTCTATCTATCTATCTATCATCTATCTATCTATCTATCTATCTATCTATCTGTCTGTCTGTCTGTCTGTCTGTGTGTTAAAATAATTATACAGAGCACCATGTATATTATTTATATTGCTTACTACTGAGTTACATTTGGGGGCCCAAAAATGTTTGCACCAGGGTGCTTTGTTAAATAGGTCCGCTACTGCCTCTATAGCAAGATAAACAGCTCTCAATATCAAATTTAAAGGACTTCTCAGTACTGATGAGATTCCTTAGATAATCTTTCCTGAGCAGAGAGCTTTAGATCATCTTGCCTATGATTAGTAGAACTTGCCTTTAGCATTATTTTATACAGTTTAGTACTGATTTGCCTTTAGCATTATTTTATACAGTTTAGTACTGATTTGCCTTTAGCATTATTTTATACAGTTTAATACTCATTTGCCTTTAGCATTATTTTATACACTTTAGTACTGACTTGCCTTTAACATTATTTTATACATTTTAGTACTGACTTGCCTTTAGCATTATTTTATACAGTTTAGTACTGACCTGCCTTTAGCATTATTTTATACAGTTTAGTACTGACCTGCCTTTAGCATTATTTTATACACTTTAGTACTGACTTGCCTTTAGCATTATTTTATACACTTTAGTACTGACTTGCCTTTAACATTATTTTATACATTTTAGTACTGACTTGCCTTTAGCATTATTTTATACAGTTTAGTACTGACCTGCCTTTAGCATTATTTTATACACTTTAGTACTGACCTGCCTTTAGCATTATTTTATACATTTTAGTATTGACTTGCCTTTAGCATTATTTTATACACTTTAGTACTGACCTGCCTTTAACATTATTTTATACAGTTTAGTACTGACTTGCCTTTAGCATTATTTTATACACTTTAGTACTGACCTGCCTTTAACATTATTTTATACACTTTAGTACTAACTTGCCTTTAACATTATTTTATACATTTTAGTACTGACTTGCCTTTAACATTATTTTATACATTTTAGTACTAACTTGCCTTTAACATTATTTTATACATTTTAGTACTAACTTGCCTTTAACATTATTTTATACATTTTAGTACTGACCTGCCTTTAGTATTATTTTATACACTTTAGTACTGACCTGCCTTTAGCATTATTTTATACACTTTAGTACTGACCTGCCTTTAGCATTATTTTACACAGTTTAGTACTGACTTGCCTTTAGCATTATTTTATACACTTTAGTACTAGTGATGTCGCAAACTTAAAAATTTTGGTTTGCGAACGGCGGACTCGAACGTCCGCTACTGTTCGCGAACCGGCAAACCGCGCGAACCGCCATTGACTTCAATAGGCAGGCGAACTTTAAAACCCACAAGGACTCTTTCTGGCCACAATAGTGATGGAAAAGTTGTTTCAAGGGTACTAACACCTGGACTGTGGCATGCTGGAGCGGGATCCATGGCAAAACTCCCATGGAAAATGATTTAAAGGGTTTTTTTTTTAATTTATAATAATGTTAAGCAGATATGAGTGGTGGCTGCTGGCACAGCAATCAAACAATGTTGTATGCTGTGTAAGCCTGACACACAGGCCTGATAGAAAATAAAATTAGATTACACTAGCAAAATGATCTAAAAGTTTTGTTTTTTAAATTTAAAATAATGTTAAGCAGATATGAGTGGTGGCTGCTGGCACAGCAATTAACCACAGTATGCTGTGTAAGCCTGACACACAGGCCTGATAGAAAATGAAATTAGATTACACTAGCAAAATGATTTAAAAGTTTTTTTTTAATTTTAAAATAATGTTAAGCCGATATGAGTGGTGGCTGCTGGCACAGCAATTAACCACAGTATGCTGTGTAAGCCTGACAGAAAATGAAATTAGATTACACTAGCAAAATTATTTAAAAGTTTTGTTTTTTAAATGTAAAATAATGTTAAGCAGATATGAAGGGTGGCTGCTGGCACAGCAATTAAACAACGTTGTATGCTGTGTAAGCCTGACACACAGGCCTGATAGAAAATGAAATTAGATTACACTAGCAAAATGATTTAAAAGTTTTGTTTTTAAATTTAAAATAATGTTAAGCAGATATGAGTGGTGGCTGCTGGCACAGCAATTAAACAACGTTGTATGCTGTGTAAGCCTGACACACAGGCCTGATAGAAAATGAAATTAGATTACACTAGCAAAATTATTTAAAAGTTTTGTTTTTAAATTTAAAATAATGTTAAGCAGATATGAGTGGTGGCTGCTGGCACAGCAATTAAACAACGTTGTATGCTGTGTAAGCCTGACACACAGGCCTGATAGAAAATGAAATTAGATTACACTAGCAAAATGATTTAAAAGTTTGGTTGTTTAAATTTACACTAATGTTAAGCAGATATCAGTGGTGGCACTAATCACAGTATATGCTGTGAGCCTCACACACAGGCTGAAAGCCAGGCAAATGCAAATAAAATTACAAAACAAAACAAACAAAACGACTGAAGTTATAGCACTAAAAATGGCTTTTGGGGTGCTGTCCTTACAGCAGAGATTAGATGAGTCCTTCAGGACTGTAGTGGACACTAAATACACTAGCCTAGCTATCTATTTCCCTATAATGTCAGCAGCAGCAACACTAAAGCTCCTCTCACTAAGAAAGCAAAATCGTAATGAATCTAAAATGGCTGCTGCCAAGGAGCTGGGAGGGTCTGTGAGGGAGTGTCTGCTGCTGATTGGCTCAAATGTGTCAGAAGGCTGTGAGATACAGGGTCAAAGTTTCCTCAATGATGACACATAGGGGGCGGATCGAACATTGCATATGTTCGCCCGCAGCGGCGAACGCGAACAAGCTATGTTCGCCGGGAACTGTTCTCCGGCGAACAGTTCGCGACATCACTATTTAGTACTGACTTGCCTTTAGCATTATTTTATACACTTTAGTACTGACTTGCCTTTAGCATTATTTTATACACTTTAGTACTGACTTGCCTTTAGCATTATTTTATACACTTTAGTACTGACTTACCTTTAGCATTATTTTATACAGTTTAGTACTGACTTGCCTTTAGCATTATTTTGTACACTTTAGTACTGATTTGCCTTTAGCATTATTTTATACAATTTAGTACCGACTTGCCTTTAGCATTATTTTTTATACTTTAGTACTGACTTGCCTTTGGCATTATTTTATACAGTTTAGTACTGACTTGCCTTTAGCATTATTTTATACAGTTTAGTACTGATTTACCTTTAGCATTATTTTATACAGTTTAGTACTGATTTGCCTTTAGCATTATTTTTTACACTTTAGTACTGACTTGCCTTTAACATTATTTTATACACTTTAGTACTGACTTGCATTTAGCATTATTTTATACAGTTTAGTACTGACCTGCCTTTTGCTTTATTTTATACAGTTTAGTACTGACTTGCCTTTAGCATTATTTTATACACTTTAGTACTGACTTGCCTTTAGCATTATTTTATACAGTTTAGTACTGACTTGCCTTTAGCATTATTTTATACAGTTGAGTACTGACTTGCCTTTAGCATTATTTTATACAGTTTAGTACTGACTTGCCTTTAGCATTATTTTATACAGTTTAGTACTGACCTGCCTTTTGCTTTATTTTATACACTTTAGTACTGACCTGAGTTTAGCATTATTTTATACAGTTTAGTACTGACCTGCCTTTTGCTTTATTTTATACACTTTAGTACTGACCTGAGTTTAGCATTATTTTACACAGTTTAGTACTGACCTGCCTTTAGCATTATTTTATATACTTTAGTACTGACTTGACTTTAGCATTATTTTATACACTTTAGTACTGACTTGCCTTTAGCATTATTTTATACAGTTTAGATTACAGCTGAACATGATAATTATTACATATTTCTAAATAAATGTTACATGAAAGAATAAAAGAGGTTCATTGGCCCCATGAATATATAATATACATATTTCACCACAGCAAATCTTTCAGTTTAGAAAATTGTGCAGTAAAATATATCAAATGTAAACGTTTTATTTTAAAGCGTTTCAAATCATATTAGCAAACACGCTTCTAAACTAACAACATTTCGTGTCAATTTTATACCTGATTTCTGGTCACATTGTAAAAGTAGGTGATAATCATTTTTTTTAGCACAAAGGAAAAGAAAAATCTTTAGAATTTTAGAGAAACTGATGTTAAACAGATGGCTTCAATGTACACGGTAGATTAAGCTGGCTAGTCAAAAATAAATATTAAAGTTTCCTGAAGAGGCTTCAAGGACAGAGGTGCCCTGAAGGTATTTGGTCATGTAAAAAACATTTCCATAAAAAGAGTATGCCAGTAAATTAAAGGTACCCTGGATGTTTATATTAATCTGAGTTTATGAATAAATGTGGTAAAAATAAATAATAAACATCAGTAATAAAATAAGAATTCATTTCTATGAGCACTAAAGTGTTTATATATTTTAAAGTGACATAAAAGTACAAAAGGAAAATGCTGTAATGTTATTGAGCATTTTCTTATCACCCTATTGACTGAATATAGACTGATCAGCCACAACATTAAAACCACGGAATGTCTTGTGCAGTGGTTAGCACCTACTAAAAGTGGTGCAAGGAAGGACAACCAGTGAACCGGTGTCAGGGTCATGGGCGCTCAAGGATCATGGGCACCCAAGGCGCATTAATCACACAGAAGAGCTACTGTAGTTAAAATTGCTGAAAAAAATAATGCTGGCCATGATAGAAAGGTCAGAACACACAGTGCATCACTGTTTGCTGCCTATGGGTCTGCGTAGCCACAGACTGGTAAGAGTGCCCATTATGACCCCTGTCCACCACTGAAAGTGCCTTCAATAGGGACATGAGCGTCAGAACTGTACCATGGAAAAAGGTTGCGTGGTCTGATGAATCAGATTTTCTTTTAGATCAGGTAGATGGTTATGTGCATGGATATTGTTTACCTGGGGAGGAGATGGCAACAGGATGCACTATGGGAAGAAGGCATGCAGGCTGAGGCAGGATTATGCCCTGGGCAATGTTCTTCTAGGAAACCTTGGGTCTTGGCATTCTTGTGGATGTTACTTTGACATGTACCACTGACCTAGAGATTGTTGCAGACCACGCATACCCCTTCATGGCAATGATGTTTCCTGATGAAGTGGTCTCTTTCAGTAGGATAATACACCCCACCACACTACAAACATTGTTCCGGAATGGTTTGAGCAACATGATAAAGAGTTCAAGGTTTTGGTTTGGTTGAGGATCTGTGGGATGTGCTAGAACAACAAATCCGATCCATGGAGGCCCCATCCCACAAAAACTGTTAAAATGCATTGAGCTAAGAGGGGGCCTTTAAGGGTTTAGAAATTAGCATATCAACCTAGCTAGGTTTAGCTTTCAACAAAGTATACCAACAGAACAAAGCAAATTTGATGATAAAACTAAGCTATAAAGTTGTTTAAAATTGCATGCCCTATCTGAATCATGAAAGTTTAATTTTGACTTGACTGCTCCTTTAATGTAAGGAAACATGATAGAATCAGAACGTTGTGAGAGGCTAAAAAAGGAGGAAAAAGTAGAAGTTTTATGTTGCTGAGGACGTGGCACTATCAGTTATTGAGTATCAGATACTGATTAATGAAGTATTAAGAACAATATAGAAATATTATACAAAAAGCAAAATCATGAAGAAACCAATGAACTGTGACACAGCTAAACCATAGAATATTGCCATAGATCATACTTTAACCCCTTCAGCGCCAAGTCATTTCACACCACTATGCTAGAGCTGTTTCTAGCTGTTTGGGCCTCAGTGCATTTACAAATAAATGTCAACTTTTTAAAAAAAAATTCCTTTGAGGTTCCCACAAAAATATAACTCACTTTTTATTAGCAGACCTATCAACTACATGGTAAATGCCACCATTGGAAATGCCAAAGATTTTTTTTTACATTTTTGTATAATTTTCTATGGTGTACACATTTATTGCCCCATATTTAACATCAGTTCACCTTACCAAAATACCAGTTAGGATTTTACACCTATAATTTTCAATAAAATATATTCATTAAAAATAAGATGATAAAATAAATTAGTGCAATTTAAAATGAATAAGTATAAAATATCTTACAATACAAATTTTGACAAAAATTTTTATGCTTACTCCTACCCCTGTCCAAACGAAATCATCATATGACGAAAACAAAACAACAACAACAAAATAACAATAATAACTAAAATTATCCTATATAGAATTTCACAAAATATCATCTTTTTTTACACTAACACAGTTCTCCCATTTATTTTGATTTCTGTATTTAGTTTTTTGTTCAGAAAAACATGGATCTATGAGCCCTAATAACAGATTGAGGCTAGTGGTTGCCAGGGGATAATTATTACTATGACCATCACTAGATAGCTACAGTATAAGGAAATAAAAAATAAATAAATTATTTAAATGGTTAGGAGTTTAATGATATATTTCTATAGCGAGGGGGTGATAAAAGCTATTATAAAATTGCCAAAACCGACAAAATAAAATTCTATGGTTATTATGATAGTCACCTGGCAGCTGGAGGGACATAGGACCATTCATTTGAAAGATGAGGACTGCTGCTTTCAAATGAGGAGTTCCAAGGTTGTCTATATATTGTGGGTGTATCACAGGTGATAACCCACCCCCATGATATTGTTTATTATGCCTATGCTTCGCCTTGGTGATTAGTGGGTAGGGTAGCCACATGGCCTGGGTATGTGACCCTTCCTGCTCTTTCAAAAAAGACTTGGCTTGTTATAGTGCTTTTTTGGGGTGATTTTTAAAGCCCACAGCACAATAAAATATATCTAATAGATAGGTGATTGCAACTTCCAGCAGCAAACATGTATTTAAGGAGACGCGAGGCAATACACTATAGAAGATCCTGTATGCAAGTGTGTCTGTGCTTGCATGATAACTTATAGATATACAGTACTCCACCACATTAAAAACAGCTATTGGAACCTGATTTTCCCAAAGCAATATAAGAAGACCCCCCTAAATAATTGCTAATCATATTAAATATTATGTTTAGCATATGCATGGGCATCTACAGAAAGTTTTTGAGGGCAAGTGAGTAAAAATATGAAAAAACTATCACCTCTGTAATTCTGGACAAGTATCTGCCTAACTTTACTAAGAGCTGGCAGCTTTAATGTATGGGTTTCAACTTTTGAAAAATGGGCCAAGTTCCAGGGGGAGGAAACATTTGCCCTCTCTTGCCCCCACCCCGTACACCCAAAAATATGTGGTGGAGTATAAATACTGTTTATACAGTCCTAGCTTTGTTGAAATATAATATTCTACATATTATACTAGGCGATAAGTCTGCCCAGAGGGCAGTCTATTTTTAAAATACTAATTTTACAAAAAATAAAAATGTAAAATTACAGAAACAAATAACCAAAGTTATCCAAAATAAAAAAAAATAAACCTAAACTAATACCCCTTTAAAAATAAAAAAATCCACCCCCAAATGAAAACACCACCTAATCTAATACTAAACTACGAATAGCCCTTAAAAGGGCCTTTTGTAGGGCATTGCCCTAAGTTAAACAGCTCTTTTACTTAAACAAAATACCTATTACTTCCAACAGTAACCCCCCCAACTAACCCCCCCAAAATAAAAATGAAAAAGTCTAAAAAACCTAAGCTACCTAAGCTACCCATTGCCCCTAACAGGGCTATTGTATCGGCATTTGCCTTAAAAGGGCATTCCGCCGCTGAGGACTGCCGCTGAGGATCCGTGCATCGAGGAAGCCAGCTCCACACCTCTGCTCAGCGCCGCCTTTGCTCCTGATGAAGATAGAAGATGATGGAGTCATCTAGAAGAAAGCCTTCTCCACCTGGCTTCAGGAATGGCGAGTACCTATTTGGGGACAGACTTAGGCTTTTTTTTATTTTTTGGGGGTCTTTTATTTTTAAGATTAGGGATTTAATAGGCTTGTAAAACAGCTGAATGCCCTTTTAAGGGCAATGCCCATACAAATGCCCCTTTAGGGGCAATGGGTAGTTTAATTTTTTTAGTTTTTGTTTAGTGTTAGTTTTTTATTTTGTGGGTTTTGGTGGGTGTTTTTTTTTTACTGTTATGGTGGGCATAGTATTTTTTTAAATGTAAAAGAGCTGTTTAACTTAGGGCCTACAAAAGGCCCTTTTAAGATATTGGTAGTTTAGTTAAGATTAAGGGTGTTTTTATTTTGGGGGGCTTTTTTTATTTTCAAAGGGATTAGGTTTAATTTTAAATTTTTGATAATTTTGTTTATTTTTTCTGTACTTTTAGAGTTTTTTAATTTTTGTCATTTTAGATTATTTTTTTGTGTTTTCAATTTCAATTGTAACTTAGTATTGGGGTTAATTTAGGAGGTGTTAGGTTAGGGACTTAGTAATTAAATTTGTTATTTGCATTGTGGGGGGTTGGTGGTTTAGGAGTTAATAGGTTAATTAGGTTTATTGCGATGTGGGGGTTTGGCGGTTTAGGGGTTAAATAGGTTAATTAGGTTTATTGCAATATGGGGGTTGGTGGTTTAGAGGATAATATTTTAATTATGTCATTTGCGTTGTTTAATTTGCAGATTAGGGGTTAATTACTTTATTATTATTCTGATATGTGGGGGTTGGCAGTTTAGGTGTTTGTTAATACTTTGTGTGGGAGGTTAGAGTTTTGACCCCCTAATTAGGTATTACATTCCCTATTAAATAATACACACGTCTCTGGGGTATAAAAGGCTGCAGCTTATTTATTAACAACTTTTTAACACAACGAATAAATACCAAACATTATAAATAACACTGTAGAATAACTACCCACGGGGCTTGCCCAGCTGTCCAATGTCTCCACCTTATTCACCTCTCCACAATTCACCCTCTCCTGACACCGCAGGAGGTACCAAGCCCCAATTTACCACTCAAACCAGGTAAGCCCCCAGGAACCAGCTGCGACAACAGTCAACATAAAGGGAGGGAGCTTCTTCCCACCGTCAGGTCCGGATGCGAAGAGGAGGGTAATCTTCAATACCCGCCAAGATAACGGCTCTCCTAGCTCCACGCCCAACCACTACATCCGGGTCATTCCCTGATATGGGGTCAAAAGCCCCTCCCCCTAAACAGTCCCGGGGCTCCCTTTTTTGTTATACTTCGTGCAGTCGGTTAATTTTTTTTATTATTTCGGGCAGGCGGTTATTTGTTTTTTTATTTCTTGCGGGCGGTTACGTGTTTTTTTGTTATTTTTTGTGGGCAGTTGCGCATTTTTATTTTAAGACTTTGTTTGCCTTCGCATCATCCAGGTGGATTCCGAAAATCCTGTGGTGGATTCTTTCACCACCCTGCCATTTTCAGAATCCACCTGGATGCAGCTTCGCACAGCCAACATTTCTTTGAGGATGCGTACACAACTAGCGACACTGACGGACGTGCTACAAACGCGATTATAGTATATATACTGTATAAATATATATATATATATATATATATATATATATATATAGTATATGTAAAAATAAGAGTATTTGTCCATATAAACTAGTTTGTGATTTCTTTTCTCTTAAAGTTTCTGGATTGATAATTTGGCTTTGACATTTTCATGGTATTTTCTCCTTAATGTAACATTTCCTATTAAATAAACATTCTATAAGCTGCAAGAAACTCTCATAATTAAAATAAGCACAAACAAGAGATCAATCGTTCTTTTATAGAGACGTGCTGCTTTTATACTCAGTTTATACAACTTAACCACATGAGCCTCTAGAAATTATTATTTCATTTTACTGTATAACATTATAATGACGCTCACGTACAGTAATCATGTTAAATCTGCTTCATTGTTTTGACATTTTTGTCAAAATTTTACTCAATTCGTCAGGGTATTTAAATAAAAAACAATTATAATTTTTGCCAGAGAATACTAAACAGTAATGTTGTAATTAGAATTCTCATAGTAAATGACGCATTTAACACACACAGCTCAATATTTGCTTACTAATTACAGATTGCCTTTATTGCTATTCCATACTGTAAAAATGTATATATATATATATATATATATATATATATATATATATATATATATATATATATATATATATATATATAAAATTGTCTGACATTTTATTTCAAAGTTTTATGTTGTTACCTCATATTCAGTATATGAAGAATGTGTACAAATGCTTTTAAGAACACATTGTTCTTTTGCAACTTGGAAGGTAATCTGCCTTGAATGAATTTTAAATATATCTTTGTTTTGGGGATAGAAACTTTTGGACTGAAAAGGAAAAGATTTCCTATATTTCTGCTTTTGAATAAAAATGAATGCCATTATAAAAAATATTGGCTAGATCACGAGTCTGGCGTTAGCCTTAAAAAGCAGCGTTGAGAGGTTTTCTTCTGCGACTCGAGGCTACCGCAAATCCCCTTACGTCAATTGCGTATTCTATCTTTTTAATGGGATTTGCCTAACGCTGGTATTACGAGTCTTGGAAGAAGTGAGCAGTAGACCCTCTCCTGTCAAGACTCCTAACGCATTTAAAAGTCAGTAGTTAAGAGTTTTATGGGCTAACGCCGGAACATAAACATCTTAACTAAAGTGCTAAAAAGTACACTTACACCCATAAACTACCTATTAACCCCTAAACCGAGGCACCCCCCCACATCGCAAACACTAAAATAAAAAATTTTAACCCCTAATCTGCAGACCGGACATCGCCGCCACCTTCATTATACCTATGAACCCCTAATCTGCTGCCCCTAACATCGCCGACACCTATATTTATTAACCCTTAGTCTGCCGCCCCCAATATCGCCGCCACCTACCTACAATTATTAGCCCCTAATCTGCCGACTGGACATCGCCGCCACTTTAATAAATGTATTAACCCCTAAACCGCCGCACTCCCGCCTCGCAAACACTAGTTTAATTTTATTAACCCCTAATCTGCCGTCCCTAATATCGCCGACACCTACCTACATTTATTAACCCCTAATCTGACGACCCCAACATCGCCGCTACTATATTAAATTTATTAACCCCTAAACCTAAGTCTAACCCTAAGTCTAACCCCCCTAACTTAAATATAATTTAAATATAAATAAAATTACTATCATTAACTACATTATTCCTGTTTAAAACTAAATACTTACCTATAAAATAAACCATAAGATAGCTACAATATAACTAATAGTTACATTATAGCTATTTTAGGATTTATTTACAGGCAACTTTTTATTTATTTTAACTAGGTACAATAGTTATTAAATAGTTATTAACTATTTAATAACTACATAGCTAAAATAAATACAAATTGACCTGTAAAATAAACCCAAACCTATGTTACAATTACACTTAACACTACTCTATAAATAAATTAATTACCTAAACTACCTACAATTATTTAAATTAAATAAATTACGAAAAAAGCAAACACTAAATTACGGAAAATAAAAAAAGAATTTCAAGAATTTTAAACTAATTACACCTAATCTAATCCCCCTAATAAAATAAAAAAGCCCCCCCAAAATAATAAAATTCCCTACCCTATACTAAATTACCAATAGCCCTTAAAAGGGCCTTTTGCGGGGCATTGCCCAAAAGTAATCAGCTCTTTTACCTGTAAAAAAAAAATTCAATACCCCCCCAACATTACAACCCACCATCCACACACCCCTACTCTAAAACCCACCCAATCCCCCCTTAAAAAAAAAAACCTAACACTAACCCCCTGAAGATCACCCTACCTTGAGCCGTCTTCACCCAGCCGGGCACAAGTGGTCCTCCATACGGCAGAAGTCTTCATCCGATCGGGGCAGAAGAGGTCCTCCAGATGGCAGAAGTGTTCATTCAGGCGGCATCTTCTATCTTCATCCTTCCGGAGCGGGGCAGGTCCATCTTCAATCCAGCCGATGCGGAGCATCCTCTTCAAACGAAGTCCTAACAAAGAATGAAGGTTCCTTTAAAAGACGTCATCCAAGATGGCATACCTAGAATTCTGATTGGCTGATAGAATCCTATCAGCCAATCGGAATTAAGGTAGGAAAAATCCTATTGGCTGATGCTATCAGCCAATCAGATTGAAGTTGAATCCGATTGGTTAATCCAATCAGCCAATAGGATTGACCTCGCATTCTATTGGCTGATTGGAACAGCGTTGTCTTAATAAACGGTAAGAAAAAAAGGCTAGTTAGCACCGCACAGCCTTACCGACAAAACTTGTGATCTAGCCGTATGTATTTAGGTGAGATATGGTAACAAAGGCCCAGATTACAAGTTTTGCGTTAGAGGCTATGCGGTGCTAACGAGCAGTTTTCACTCACCGCTCACTTACCTACAGCGCTGGTATTACGAGTTTTCAGAAACCCGTTGTTAAAAGACAAGAAGTAAGCGTTGAGCAAAATTTTGCTACTTACCGCACTCCAATACCAGCGCTGCTTAAGTCAGCGGTGAGCTGGTCGGACGTGCTTGTGCACGATTTTCCCATAGGAATCAACAGGGAGAGCTGGCTGAGAAAAAGTCTAACACCTGCAAAAAAGCAGCATAAAACTCCTTAACGCAGCCCCATTGATTCTTATGGGGAAATAAAAGTTATGTCTACACCTAACACCCTAACATGTACCCCGAGTCTAAACACCCCTAAGCTTACACTTATTAACCCTAATCTGCCACCCCCGACATCGCTGACACCTACATTATAATTATTAACCCCTAATCTGCAGCTCCGGACATAGCCAACACCTACATTATACTTATTAACCCCTAATCTGCTGCCCCCAACATCGCCGATACCTAATACAACCCAACTAATAGTTACATTGTAGCTATCTTAGGGTTTATTTTACAGGTAAGTATTTAGTTTTAAATAGGAATAATTTAGTTAATGATAGGAATATTTATTTAGATTTATTGTAATTATATTTAAATTAGGGGGTGTTAGGTTTAGACTTTAGGGGTTAGGTTTAGGGGTTAATAACTTTAATATAGTGGCGGCGACGTTGGGGGCGGCAGATTAGGGGTTAATAAATAGTATGTAGATGTCGGCGATATTGGGGCAGCAGATTAGGGGTTAATACATATAATGTAGGTGGCGGCGGTGTCCGGAGTGGCAGATTAGGGGTTAATACATATAATGTAGGTGGCGGCGGTGTCTGGAGCGGCAGATTAGGGGTTAATAAGTGTAAGGTTAGGGGTGTTTAGACTCGGGGTTCATGTTAGGGTGTTAGGTGCAGACGTAAATTTTATTTCCCCATAGGAAACAATGGGGCTGCGTTAGGAGCTGAACGCTGCTTTTTTGCAGGTGTTAGGTTTTTTTTCAGCCCGCTCAGCCCCATTGTTTCTTATGGGGAAACCGTGCACGAGAACGTTTTGCCAGCTTACCGCTGATTTAAGAAGCGCTGGTATTGAGGTGAGATGTGGAGCAGCAGATTAGGGGTTCATAAATATAATGTAGGTGGCGGCGGTGTCTGGAGCTGCAGATTAGGGGTTAAAATTTTTATTATAGTGTTTGCGATGCGGGAGGGCCTCGGTTTAGGGGTTAATAGGTAGTTTATGGGTGTTAGTGTACCTTTTAGCACTTTAGTTATGAGTTTTATGTTACGGCGTTGTACCATAAAACTCATAACTACTGACTTTTAAATGCGTTAGGACTTTTGACAGGGTAGGGTGTACCGCTCACTTTTTGACCTCCCAGGACAGACTCGTAATATCAGCGCTATGGAAGTCCCATAGAAAAAAGACTTTACGAAGTTTATGTAAGTTGTTTAGTAGTAAGGCCAAAGAAGTTTGCGGTACACATAAACCTTCAAGACTCGTAATACCAGCAGGCGTAAAAAAGCAGCGTTAGGACCTCTTAACGCTGCTTTTTTACCCTAACACACAACGCGTAATCTAGCCGAATATTTGTAATGAAAGTTAATAGGTAGGTCTTTAGAAGATGCACTTTGGTCTAAAGGGACAGTCTCCATTTTATTTATTGTTTAAAAAGATAGATAATCCCTTTATTACCCATTCCCCAGTTTTGCACAACAAACACTGCTATTTTAATATACTTTTTAGCTCTGTGATTACCTTGTATCTAAGCCTCTGTAGACTGCCCCCTTATCTCTGTACTATTTGCAGACTTGCATTTTAGCTAATTAGTGCTGCCTCATGAATAACTACATGGGAGTGAGCACAATCTATATGGTACACATGAACTAGCAGCGCCTTGCTGTGAAAATCTATAAAAATAGATAAAAGTGACCTGTAGGGGCTTAGAAACAGGCAGACATTTAGAGGTTTAAAGGTTATAAAGTATATTAATATAACAATGTTGGTTGAACAGCCAGTGAATGACTCTAGTGTCATCTCATTTAAATATTTTGGCCTGTGGGCATACTTCAGAATGGCTTTTGATGACTAGTCTGGAGTAATCAATTACTTCAGAATGACTCCAGGAATATCATCCTTTTTGACTAGGGTTTCCAAGCTGTTCTTCCAGTTCTATTGCTAAGCCTTTTTTTTGGAACAGACATGGCATACAGCTAATCGGATGCCAGATCACTCAGCAGTGAGTGTGTACTCTTTTTAGTCTATGCCTAGGGTTATTTGGCATCTGATTGGCTGTACTGCCTGATTGTTCATATGTACTTATATAAACATTTATATATGCATGTGCGCATGCGCGAAATGCGTTAGGTGTCCATTTGCATACTCACCTGCACTTTGGAAACTCTGCTGAATAAATTCTACCTTTGATCAAGTTTTTTGTCTAGATACATATTTAGACATGTGTATGTATTTATCTCTATGTTAAAGCCCTTTGCTTGGCTTTTTTTTTCTAACACCTGAGACTTCATATCTTTGAGCCCTTATAACTTTTTTGTGCAATATTTTTTATAAAATAATTTTTATTAGATAGCGTTATTATGGGTGTAACAGTACTTTGTAAGGTATTGTTGACACTTTTTTGTTTCACGAAACAGTTAACCAGAGCTCTGAGGACGCAGTAATCATTCTAGCATAAATCATGATTGCATTCACTTGTTTGCATTTACTTTCAACTTATAATACGAGCTTTTAATTCAATGCAAACAGCCATGATAAACCTGATATCGCTTGCTCATAACTGTTAGCACTCCACTCGTAATCTAGCCTTGTATGCACACAGTAGAAATCATAATAAAACTACATTGCACATGCAAAAAACGTGAAATTTCTACTTAAAATTCAAAATTCAATCAGTATTTTTTTATTGTAAAGTAAGTTTCCCCATTGCTGCTGGTGGATTGAACAGTGGTGTTCCATAGGCAAAGCTGAAAGTTCTCCTCTAGGTTTACCATATTCTTTAAAAATTCCCCCTTGCAGTTCTTGCTGCTTTATCTCACAAACTGAAAGGTGATGAGATTGTGTCAAAATATGAAAAAACAAAAATCACATTACCTCTTTTACAGAGATAACTCTACTTTGAGGAGATCAGAGATTGCTTTCCTTCTGTGAATCCAGATTCCCAATACTTTATGATTTTAGTTAAAATGTTTTCCTCTAAGTGACAATTCTTATATTAGCATGCCACCTGTCCTTGATTGGTCCATTACTTTGATTGTTATCCAAAACAGCCAATAAGCAGTCGGATTTTATGTAGTAGCAATTTTTTTTTACTGTATTTGCTGTTGTATGTTTTTTATCATGCGCTTTACTAGTAGTTTACCAAACCCCAGCAGTGTGCAGCATTTCTTGTTATTCCCTTTACATATCATGACGTTTATAGTGGTTTCTTTCATTGCAGTTTTGTCACACTGGACATCAGCAAAAGAATGAGACAATTGGCATCACAGCTCCTACAGGTTTCATGCCCACCCTGCTTCAAGACATTTAAAGGACCAGTAAATACAGTACATTTGCATAATCAACAAATGCATGATAAAAAGACAATGCAATAGCACTTAGGGCTCCATTTATGAAGCTCGCCTGAAACGGAAGTTAAGAATCAGTGGTTATAAGATGGCTGCACCTTTTAGGTGGCAGATTTAAATCATCCCAATACGATATGATCGGGATGATTGACAGCCCCTGCTAGCCACCAATCAGCAAGCACTACCCAGGTGCTGAACCTAAAATGGGCTAAGCTTTCATTCTTGCTATTCAAATAAAGATACCAAGAGAATGAAGAAAAATTGATAATAGAAGTAAATTAGAAAGTTGCTTAAAATGGCATGTTCTATCTGAATCATGAAAGAAAAAAAAATGTGGGTTTAGTATCACTTTAATTACAAAGCTTTAAGTCTAAAGATTCTGATTATTTTTACCTGCTAATTGCTTTAGTTTTAAATATATGTATTAAGATAAGCTTCAAAGAGTACTTTTTGAATATTGGCTTGTGCACAAACTAAAAATAACTGGCAGCTGTGTTTGCAATAAAATATAACATTGTTACATTCACTGTTGCCATATAGTGTTCCAAATATGCACACTCCTCCACCTATTTCAATGAAGGATACCAAGAAAGAGAAAAGTACAGTGATTTTGTTTTAATACACAATTGCACAGTATCTAAATCATCATATCATGCTATAAATTTACTTCTATGTCTCTTTAGCATATTGGTATTTTGTCTCTAGCAAATGTGGTATTGAAAGTCAGTCAGTTTTCAGGATAAAATATTTTCTTATGATTCTTCATATGTATATGAAAAATAAGTATTTGTCACATAAAAGTTAGCCAAGCCCTTTCCAGTAAGTACTACATCATGCAATGGATACATGCTACACATCATTGAATAACACTTTAATAACTATTTTACTGCCAGGATTCCAAATGCAGAATTCAACAAATCCTATTTAATTTTTTTACAGGGAAGCGCACACATAACTAAATGCAATGCCAGAGTTATGTTTGCAATACTTTCCTGCAACATTTGATGATATATGTACCTTACCAATGTATAAATGCCACTCGAAAAATGAAGCTATGTTTTGCATCTGTAAATTGGTTTAAAATGAAGCTTGACTACTGAGGCTTAAATGCTGCGATGCTAAGTAAAATTAACCACTAGTTAAATATCAAGCATCAGTAGAATTTTTTTTCGAGTGGCTCAATATCAGTAACAGAAATATATTCCGACCCCTCTTTTTTAGTGACAACTTACTATACGTGTGTCATAAAATAACATTGGCTGCTCACTGTGACCTCAGCCATAAGCAATGACTCCTATATTACATAGGTTCCCTTCTCTACTACTGCAATTAATGTGCTCCCCTGACCCAACCTTCCACCCTCCCCCTGGCCTAGATTTAGAGTTGGGCGGTAGCCGTCAAAACCAGCGTTAGAGGCTCCTAACGCTGGTTTTTACCGCCCGCTGGTATTTGGAGTCAGTCAGGAAAGCGTCTAACGCTCACTTTGCAGCCGCGACTTTTCCATACCGCAGATCCCCCTACGCCATTTGCGTATCCTATCTTTTCAATGGGATCTTTCTAACGCCGGTATTTAGAGTCGTGGCTGAAGTGAGCGTTAGAAATCTAACGACAAAACTCAAGCCGCATCAAAAAGTCAGTAGTTAAGAGCTTTCTGGGCTAACGCCGGTTTATAAAGCTCTTAACTACTGTGCTCTAAAGTACACTAACACCCATAAACTACCTATACACCCCTAAACCGAGGTCCCCCCACATCGCTGCCACTCTGTTAAAATTTTTTAACCCCTAATCTGCCGCTCCGTACACCGCCGCCAGCTACGTTATCCCTATGTACCCCTAATCTGCTGCCCCTAACATCGCCGACCCCTATATTATATTTATTAACCCCTAATCTGCCGCCCCCGCTATCGCTGACACCTGCATATTATTATTAACCCCTAATCTGCCGCTCCGTACACCGCCGCCAGCTACGTTATCCCTATGTACCCCTAATCTGCTGCCCCTAACACCGCCGACTCCTATATTATATTTATTAACCCCTAATCTGCCGCCCCCAACGTCGCCTCCACCTACCTACAATTATTAACCCCTAATCTGCCGACCGTATCTCACCGCTACTATAATAAATGTATTAACCCCTAAAGCTAAGTCTAACCCTAACCCTAACACCCCCCTAAGTTAAATATAATTTAAATCTAACAAAATAAATTAACTATTATTAAATAACTTATTCCTATTTAAAGCTAAATACTTACCTGTAAAATAAACCCTAATATAGCTACAATATAAATTATAATTATATTGTAGCTATTTTAGGATTAATATTTATTTTACAGGCAACTTTGTAATTATATTAACCAGGTACAATAGCTATTAAATAGTTAATAACTATTTAATAGTTACCTAGTTAAAATAATTACAAAATTACCTGTAAAATAAATCCTAACCTAAGTTACAATTAAACCTAACACTACACTATCAATAAATTAATTAAATACAATACCTACAATTATCTACAATTAAACCTAACACTACACTATCAATAAATTAATTAAATACAATATCTACAAATAACTACAATGAAATAAACTTGCTAAAGTACAAAAAATAAAAAAGAACTAAGTTACAAAAAATAAAAAAATATCTACAAACATAAGAAAAATATTACAACAATTTTAAACTAATTACACCTACTCTAAGCCCCCTAATAAAATAACAAAGACCCCCAAAATAAAAAAATGCCCTACCCAATTCTAAATTAAAAAAGTTCAAAGCTCTTTTACCTTACCAGCCCTGAAAAGGGCCCTTTGCGGGGCATGCCCCAAAGAATTCAGCTCTTTTGCCTGTAAGAAAAACACATACAATACCCCCCACCCCCAACATTACAACCCACCACCCAAATACCCCTAATCTAACCCAAACCCCCCTTAAATAAACCTAACGCTAAGCCCTGAAGATCTTCCTACCTTATCTTCACCTCGCCGGGTATCACACTGATCCGTCCTGGCTCCGATGTCTTGATCCAAGCCCAAGCGGGGGGCTGAAGATGTCCATGATCCGGCTGAAGTCTTCATCCAAGCGGGAGCTGAAGAGGTCCATGATCCGACTGAAGTCTTCTATCAACGGCATCTTCATCTTCTTTCTTCCGGATCCATGTTCATCCCGCCGACGCGGAACATCCATCTTCACCGACGACTTCCCGACGAATGACGGTTCCTTTAAGGGACGTCATCCAAGATGGTGTCCCTCGAATTCCGATTGGCTGATAGGATTCTATCAGCCAATCGGAATTAAGGTAGGAAAATTCTGATTGGCTGATGGAATCAGCCAATCAGAATCAAGTTCAATCCGATTGGCTGAACCGATCAGCCAATCAGATTGAGCTCGCATTCTATTGGCTGTTCCGATCAGCCAATAGAATGCGAGCTCAATCTGATTACGTTTTTGAAGCTGGTATTTAGAGTTGCAGTGGCGGTAAATATGCTCTACGCTCCCTTTTTGGAGCCTAATGCAGCCCTTCTGTGAACTCTAAATACCAGCGGTATTTAAAAGGTGCGGGAGAAAAAAAGCACGCGTAGCTAACGCACCCCTTTGGCCGCAGAACTCTAAATCTAGCCGCCTGTATTTAAACTATAACAGGATGGCCATTTATTCAAGATCATGCTCATTGGATATTAGGTTGCTTAAAGGGACATAAAACTTACTTTTTTAATTGATAATTCAGATAGATAATGCCGTTTTAGGCAACTTTTCACTTAACTCCTATTATCAAAATTATCTTTATTCTATTGACTTTGTTGAAGAAGCAGGAATGTATAGATGAACACATCAGGTGAGCCAATCACAAGAGGAAAATAAGTGCAGCCACCAATCAGCAGCTATTTCCCAGTAGTGCATTTCTGTTCTGAGCATACCTATAAATGCTTTTCAGCAAAGGATACCAAGAGAACAAAGCAAATTAGATAATAGAAGTAAATTTGACAGTTTTTTCTAATTGCTCGCCCCAACCTGAATCATGAAATAACAATTTTGGGATTTTATATTGCTTTAAAAACTAGTTAACACAGTTTACAAGAACTTTAATGAAGGGCTATGACAAAGTAGTCTGTGGTAGCATTGCACCTGCTAAACATAACAACAATCTAAGGCCACAGTCACTATTTGATTGTAGCAGCTCCCATAGAAAGTAAGAGCTATTGTAATAACTGGAGCTGCCATATTGTTTATTTGCTGTTGGGCAGCTCAAGTTTGGTCAATTGCAAACTGTTACTGAGATCTTTATAGGTTTATTTTTAAGATCTTTACATAAATACATTTGTTATCTTGCAAATTATACAGCCATTAAAGAGTCATATTTTATGTCTCTGTACATGAATATATTTTAAAGGGCTAGTCTACCAACATGGATATATTAATATACTTTTTACCTCTGTGATTACCTTGTATCTAAGCCTCTGCAGACTGCACCTTTATTTCAGTTCTTTTTACAGACTTTCATTTTAGCTAATCAGTGCTGACTCCTATGCAACTCCATGGGTGTGAGCACAATGTTATCTACATGGCACGTGTGAACTAACTCCCTCTAGCTGTGAAAAACTGTCAAAATGCATTCAGATAAGAGGCGGCCTTCAAAGGCTTAGAAATTAGCATATGAGCATACCTAGGTTTAGCTTTGAACTAAGAATACCAAGAGAACAAAGCACATTTGATGATAAAAGTAAATTGGAAGGATGTTTAAAATTGCATGCCCTATCTGAATCATGGAAGATTAATTTTGACTAGACTGTCCCTTTAAAGTTTTTCTTATTAATTATGTAACATATAGACAACTTGTGTGTATTCCTTTTTCTGTTATGTGAAATATGTTGTTTAAGTCTTAGTGGTAAGAATTGTTTTAAATATAAATACATATATAAAAATGAATGTATATAAAAATCTAAAATATGTGGCAGTTCCAAAGTCTAGCTACTGCGGCCTACACAAAAAAACGCAAAAAAAGGAAATGGGAACTAAATTAGCCACTTTCTCTTGGTCTCTGGATAAATCTCTGCTAGTGACGCAGTGCAAAAGTAGTATTTCACATTCCAATGTTCTTCACATACAGGAATATGCTATTTTTATTGTAAATATATATATTACAATACATATTTGTCTATACCTATACTTATTTATCTATTACTATAGATATATAGGTATAGACATCTATTTTACATATTTATATATAAAGAGAGAGAGAAATATATACTTAATAATACAAATTATATTTCTTTCATGTAATTGGCAAGAGTCCATGAGCTAGTGACATATGGGATATACAATCCTACCAGGAGGGGCAAAGTTTCCCAAACCTCAAAATGCCTATAAATACACCCCTCACCACACCCACAATTCAGTTTTACAAACTTTGCCTCCTATGGAGGTGGTGAAGTAAGTTTGTGCTAAGATTTCTACGTTGATATGCGCTTCTCAGCATTGTTGAAGCCCAATTCCTCTCAGAGTACAGTGAATGTCAGAGGGACGTGAAGGGAGTATCACTTATTTGAATACGATGATTTCCCTAACGGGGGTCTATTTAATAGGTTCTCTATTATCGGTCGTAGAAATTCATCTCCTACCTCCCTTTTCAGATTGACGATATACTCTCAATTTACCATTACCTCTACTAATAACTGTTTTATTACTGGTTTGGCTATCTGCTATATGTGGATGGGTGTCTTTGGGTAAGTATGTTTTTTATTACTTAAGACACCTCAGCTATGGTTTGGCACTTTATGCATTTATATAAAGTTCTAAATATATGTATTGTACTTATATTTGCCATGAGTCAGGTTCATGTATTTCCTTCAGCAGACTGTCAGTTTCATATTTGGGGAATTTAATTTTTTTTTTTTAATTTAATTTATTTCTTACCTGGGGTTTAGTCTTTTTTTCAATTGACTACTTCTTGCTATTGCGGGTATTAGGCCCCCGGGGGCGTCAAATGCTAAACTTTATTGCGTCATTCTTGGCGCAAAATTTTTTTGGCACGAAAAAGACGTTTATGACGCAACTTCGTCATTTCCGGCATCATACGTGACGCCGAGACCTTTCACACGGCGGCGTCATTAGTGATGGGAGTGTTTCATTTCCGGTTATTTTTGGCGCCAAAAAAGTTTACGTTACGTTGTGCGTCATACTTGGCGCCAAATTTTTTTCATTATTTCTATACCCCTTGTATGTTTGCCTTTTGCTTTTTGCTATCAGAGGCCTATGCTATTGCTTTTTTCCCATTCCTGAAACTGTCATATAAGGAAATAGATAATTTTGCTTTATATGTTGTTTTTTTCTCTTACATTGTGCAAGATGTCCCAATCTGATCCTGCCTCAGAAGTTTCTGCTGGAACATTGCTGCCTGACATCGGTTCTACCAAAGCTAAGTGCATTTGTTGTAAAATTGTAGAAATTATTCCACCGAATGTCATTTGTAATAGTTGTCATGATAAACTTTTACATGCAGATAGTGTTTCCATCAGTAATAGTACATTGCCAGTTGCAGTTCCTTCAACTTCTAATGTGTATGATATACCTGTAAATTTTAAAGAATTTGTTTCTGATTCTATTATGAAGGCTTTGTCTGCATTTCCACCTTCTAATAAACGTAAAAGGTCTTTTAAAACTTCTCATTTAGCTGATGAAATTTCAAATGACCAATAACATAATAATTTATACTCTTCTGATGAGGATCTATCTTATTCAGAAGATCCTTCCTCAGACATTGACACTGACAAATCTACTTATTTATTTAAAATAGAGTATATGCGTTCTTTATTAAAAGAAGTTAATTACTTTGGATATTGAGGTAACCAGTCCTCTTGATACGTCTAATAAACGTTTAAATGCTGTTTTTAAACCTCCTGTGGTTTCTCCAGGGGTTTTTCCCATTCCTGAGGCTACTTCTGATATGATTTCTAGGGAATGGAATAAGCCAGGTACTTCTTTTATTCCTTCTTCAAGGTTTAAAAAATTGTATCCTTTACCAGCCAAATCTATAGAGTTTTGGGAAAAAATCCCCAAAGTTGATGGGGCTATTTCTACTCTTGCTAAACGTACCACTATTCCAATGGAAGATAGTACTTCCTTTAAGGATCCTTTAGATAGGAAGCTTGAATCTTATCTAAGGAAGGCCTATTTATATTCAGGTCATCTTCTCAGACCTGCTATTTCTTTGGCTGATGTTGCGGCTGCATCAACTTTCTGGTTGGAAAATCTAGCGCAACATGAATTGGATTCTGACATATCTAGCGTTATTCACTTACTGCAACATGCTAATCATTTTATTTGTGATGCCATTTTTGATATTATCAAAATTGATGTTAGATCCATGTCTTTAGCTGTATTAGCTAGAAGAGCTTTGTGGCTTAAGTCTTGGAATTCTGATATGACATCTAAATCTAGATTACTATCTCTTTCTTTCCAAGGTAATAATTTATTTGGTTCTCAGTTGGATTCTATTATTTCAACTATCACTGGGGGAAAAGGAGTTTTTTTGCCTCAGGATAAAAAACCTAAGGGTAAATCTAAGGCTTCTAACCGTTTTCGTTCCTTTCGTCAGAATAAGGAACAAAAACTCAATCCTCCCCCCAAGGAATCTGCTTCCAATTGGAAGCCTTCCTCAAATTTGAATAAATCCAAGCCATTTAGGAAACCAAAGTCAGCCCCTAAGTCTGCATGAAGGTGCGGCCCTCATTCCAGCTCAGCTGGTAGGGGGCAGATTAAGGTTTTTCAAGGATTTTTGGATAAAATCTGTCCAAAATCATTGGATTCAGAGCATTGTCTCTCAGGGGTATCGAATAGGATTCAAATTAAGACCTTCTGTGAGAAGATTTTTTCTCTCACGCATCCCTGTAAATCCAGTAAAAGCTCAGGCTTTTCTGAAGTGTGTTTCAGACCTGGAGTCTTTAGGGGTAATCATGCCAGTTCCTCCTCAGGAACAAGGTTTGGGGTTTTATTCAAACCTATTCATTGTACCAAAGAAAGAAAATTTATTCAGACCAGTTCTGGATCTGAAAATTTTGAATCGTTATGTAAGAGTACCAACTTTCAAGATGGTGACTATAAGGACTATTCTGCCTTTTGTTCAGCAAGGACATTATATGTCCACAATAGACTTGCAGGATGCATACCTTCATATTCAGATTCATCCAGAACACTATCAGTTTCTGAGATTCTCTTTTCTAGACAAGCATTACCAATTTGTTGCTCTTCCATTTGGCCTAACAACAGCTCCAAGAATTTTTTCAAAGGTTCTGGGTGCCCTACTATCTGTAATCAGAGAACAGGGTATTGCAGTGTTTCCTTATTTGGACGATATCTTGGTACTAGCTCAGTCTTTACATACTGCAGAATCTCACACGAATCAACTAGTGTTGTTTCTTCGGAAAGATGGTTGGAGGATCAATTTACCAAAAAGTTTCTTGATTCCTCAGACAAGGCTCACCTTTTTAGGCTTCCAGATAGATTCAGTGTCCATGACTCTGTCTCTAACAGACAAGAGATGTTTAAAATTGGTCGCAGCATGCCGGCACCTTCAGTCTCAGTCATTCCCTTCAGTGGCTATGTGCATGGAAGTTTTAGGTCTCATGACTGCAGCATCGGACATGATCCCCTTTGCTTGTTTTCACATGAGACCTCTACAGCTTTGCATGCTGAATCAATGGTGCAGGGATTATACAAAGATATCACAATTAATATCCTTGAATCCCATTGTACGACACTCTCTGACATGGTGGATAGATCACCATTGATTGGTTCAAGGGGCTTCTTTTGTTTGGCCAACCTGGACTGTGATCTCAACAGATGTGAGTCTTTCAGGTTAGGGAGCTGTTTGGGGATCTCTGACAGCACAAGGGGTTTGGAAATCTCAAGAGGCGAGATTACCAATAAATATTTTAGAACTCCGTGCAATTCTCAGGGTTCTTCAGTTTTGGCCTCTGCTAAAGAGAGAACCATTCATTTGTTTTCAGACAGACAATATCACAATTGTGGCTTATGTCAATCATCAGGGTGGGACTCACAGTCCCCAAGCTATGAAAGAAGTATCTCGGATATTTGCTTGGGCGGAATCCAGCTCCTGTCTAATCTCTGTAGTTATTATCCCAGGTGTAGACAATTGGGAGGCGTATTATCTCAGCCGCCAGACTTTACATCCAGGGGAGTGGTCTCTCCATCCAGATGTGTTTTCTCAGATTGTTCGAATGTGGGGTCTTCCAGAGATAGATCTCATGGCCTCTCATCTAAACAAGAAACTTCCCAGATACCTGTCCAGGTCCAGGGATGTTCATGCGGAAGCAGTGGATGCACTGACACTTCCTTGGTGTTATCATCCTGCTTACATCTTCCCGCCTCTAGTTCTACTTACAAGAGTGATCTCCAAAATCATGATGGAACAGTCATTTGTGTTGCTGGTGGCTCCAGCATGGCCACACAGGTATTGGTATGCGGATCTGATTCGGATGTCCAGTTGCCCGCCTTGGCCACTTCCGTTACGGCCGGACCTACTATCTCAAGGTCCGTTTTTCCATCAGGATCTCAAATCATTAAATTTGAAGGTATGGAAATTGAACTCTTAGCTCTAAGTCATAGAGGTTTCTCTGACTCAGTGATTAATACAATGTTACAAGCTCGTAAGTCTATAGAAAGATTTATTATAGAGTTTGGAAGACTTACATTTCATGGTGTTCTCATAAATTCTCCTGGCATTCTTTTAGAATTCCTTGAATTTCACAGAAAGATTGCTATACTTCCTGATATTCACTGTTTTCTACAGGTTTTAGTTCGTATTAAGCCTGTCATTAAATCAATTTCTCCTCCTTGGAGTCTTAATTTGGTTCTGAAGGCTTTACAGGCTCCTCCATTTGAGCCTATGCATTCTTTGGACATTAAACTACTTTCTTGGAAAGTGTTCCTTTTGGCTATCTCTTCTGCTAGAAGAGTTTCTGAGCTATCTGCTCTTTCTTGTGAGTCTCCTTTTCTGATTTTCCATCAGGATAAGGCAGTTTTGCGGACTTCTTTTCAATTTTTACCTAAGGTTGTGAATTCTAACAACAATAATAGAGAAATTGTTGTCCCTTCCTTGTGTCCTAATCCTAAGAATTATTTGGAAAGATCCTTACATTCTTTGGATGTGGTAAGAGCTTTGAAATATTATGTGAAAGCTACTAAAGATTTCAGGAAGACTTCCAGTCTATTTGTTTTATTTTCTGGTCCTAGGAAAGGTCAGAAGGCTTCTGCTATTTCCTTGGCTTCTTGGTTGAAACTTTTGATTCATCAAGCTTATTTGGAGTCGGGTCAGGCCCTGCCTCAGAGAATTACAGCTCATTCTACTAGATCAGTCTCCCTTTCGTGGGCTTTTAAGAATGAAGCTTCAGTTGATCAGATTTGCAAAGCGGCGACTTGGTCCTCTTTACATACATTTACTAAATTCTACCGTTTTGATGTATTTGCTTCTTCGGAAGCAGTTTTTGGTAGAAAAGTTCTTCAGGCAGCTGTTTCAGTTTGATTCTTCTGCTTTTGTTTTAAGTTTTCTTCTTTCAAAAATTAAATAAACTTATTTTTTTGGGTTGTGGATTAATTTTTTCAGCGGAATATAGCTGTTTTTATTTTTATTCCCTCCCTCTCTAGTAACTCTTGAGTGGAAGACTCCACATCTTGGGTATTGATATCCCATATGTCACTAGCTCATGGACTCTTGCCAATTACATGAAAGAAAACATAATTTATGTAAGAACTTAGCTGATAAATTAATTTTTTTCATATTGGCAAGAGTTCATGAGGCCCACCCCTTTTTATGGTGGTTATGATTTTTTTGTATAAAGCACAATTATTTCCAAATTTCCTTTGTTGATGCTTTCTACTCCTTTCTTTATCACCCCAGTGCTTGGCTATTCATTAAACTAAATGGTGGGTGTGGTGAGTAGTGATGTCGCGAATAGTTAGCTGGCGAATAGTTCCCGGCGAACATAGCTTGTTCGTGTTCGCCGCGGCGGGCAAACATATGCGATGTTCGATCCGCCCCCTATTCGTCATCATTGAGTAAACTTTGACCCTGTATCTCACAGTCTGCAGACACATTTCAGCCAGACCCTCCCAGCTCCTGGACAGCAGCCATTTTAGATTCATTCTGATCCTGCATTCTTAGTTAGAGGAGGGATAGTCTAGCTGCTGCTGATTTTATAGGGAAATTGATAGCTACGTTGTAACAGTAGTGTAATTTTTAAAAAAAAAATCTTTTTTGACTGTGAAACATCAGTCTGCTAGTGTAATCTAATTGCAGTTGCCTGCCTGCCAGCGTGTGTGCCAGGCCCACTTGCCAACTAGTACTGCCACCACTCATATCTGTTGTAACAGTAGTGTAAATTTAAAAAATAAAAACTTTTTTGACTGCGAAACATCAGTCTGCTAGTGTAATCTAATTGCAGTTGCCTGCCTGCCAGCGTGTGTACCAGGCCCACTTGCCAACTAGTGCCACCACTCATATCTGTTGTAACAGAAGTGTAAATTTAAAAAAAAAAAAACTTTTTTGACTGTGAAACATAAGTCTGCTAGTGTAATCTAATAGCAGTTGCCTGCCTGCCAGCGTGTGTGCCAGGCCCACTTGCTAACTAGTGCCACCACTCATATTTGTTGTAACAGTAGTGTAAATAAAAAAAAAAAGGTTTTGACTGTGAAACATCAGTCTGCTAGTGTAATCTAATAGCAGTTGCCTGCCTGCCAGCGTGTGTGCCAGGCCCATTTGCTAAGTGCCACCACTCATATCTGTTGTAGCAGTAGTGTAAATTAAAAAAAAAAAAAACTTTTTTGACTGTGAAACATCAGTCTGCTAGTGTAATATAATTGCAGTTGCCTGCCTGACAGCGTGTGTGCCAGGCCCACTTGCCAACTAGTGCCACCACTCATATATGTTGTAACAGTAGTGTAAATTTTGTGAAAAAAAACTTTTTTGACTGTGAAACATCAGTCTGCTAGTGCAATCTAATAGCAGTTGCCTGCCTGCCAGTGTGTGTGCCAGGCCCACTTACCAACTAGTGCCACCACACATATCTGTTGTAACAGTAGTGTAATTTTTTTTAAAAAAAACTTTTTGACTGTGAAACATCAGTCTGCTAGCGTAATCTAATTGCAGTTGCCTGCCTGTCAGCGTGTGTGCCAGGCCCACTTGCTAAGTGCCACCACTCATATCTGTTGTAACAGTAGTGTAATTTTTTTCAAGAAATACTTTTTGACTGTGAAACATCAGTCTGCTAGTGTAATCTAATTGCAGTTGCCTGCCTGCCAGCGTGTCTGCCAGGCCCACTTGCTAAGTGCCACCACTCATATCTGTTGTAACAGTAGTGTAAATTTTTTTTTAAAAAACTTTTTTGACTGTGAAACATCAGTCTGCTAGTGTAATCTAATTGCAGTTGCCTGCCTGCCAGCGTGTGTGCCAGGCCCACTTGCCAACTAGTGCCACCACTCATATCTGTTGTAACAGTAGTGTAAATTTTGTAAAAAAAAACTTTTTGGACTGTGAAACATCAGTCTGCTAGTGTAATCTAATAGCAGTTGCCTGCCTGCCAGCGTGTGTGCCAGGTCCACTTGCCAACTAGTGCCACCACTCATATCTGTTGTAACAGTAGTGTAAATTTTGTAAAAAAAACTTTTTTGACTGTAAAACATCAGTCTGCTAGTGTAATCTAATAGCAGTTGCCTGCCTGCCAGCGTGTCTGCCAGGCCCACTTGCCAACTAGTGCCACCACTCATATCTGTTGTAACAGTAGAGTAAATTAAAAAAAAAAAAAAAACTTTTTTGACTGTGAAACATCAGTCTACTTGTGTAATCTAATTGCAGTTGCCTGCCTGACAGCGTGTGTGCCAGGCCCACTTGTCAACTAGTGCCACCACTCATATCTGTTGTAACATTAGTGTAAATTAAAAAAACAAAAACTTTTTGGACTGTGAAACATCAGTCTGCTAGTGTAATCTAATAGCAGTTGCCTGCCTGCCAGCGTGTGTGCCAGGCCCATTTGCTAAGTGCCACCACTCATATCTGTTGTAACAGTAGTGTAAATTAAAAAAAAAAAACTTTTTTGACTGTGAAACATCAGTCTGCTAGTGTAATATAATTGCAGTTGCCTGCCTGACAGCGTGTGTGCCAGGCCCACTTGCCAACTAGTGCCACCACTCATATATGTTGTAACAGTAGTGTAAATTTTGTGAAAAAAAACTTTTTTGACTGTGAAACATCAGTCTGCTAGTGTAATCTAATAGCAGTTGCCTGCCTGCCAGTGTGTGTGCCAGGCCCACTTACCAACTAGTGCCACCACACATATCTGTTGTAACAGTAGTGTAATTTTTTTCAAGAAATACTTTTTGACTGTGAAACATCAGTCTGCTAGTGTAATCTAATTGCAGTTGCCTGCCTGCCAGCGTGTGTGCCAGGCCCACTTGCTAAGTGCCACCACTCATATCTGTTGTAACAGTAGTGTAAATTTTTTTTAAAAAAACTTTTTTAACTGTGAAACATCAGTCTGCTAGTGTAATCTAATTGCAGTTGCCTGCCTGCCAGCGTGTGTGCCAGGCCCACTTGCCAACTAGTGCCACCACTCATATCTGTTGTAACAGTAGTGTAAATTTTGTAAAAAAAAACTTTTTGGACTGTGAAACATCAGTCTGCTAGTGTAATCTAATAGCAGTTGCCTGCCTGCCAGCGTGTGTGCCAGGCCCACTTGCCAACTAGTGCCACCACTCATATCTGTTGTAACAGTAGTGTAAATTTTGTAAAAAAAACTTTTTTGACTGTAAAACATCAGTCTGCTAGTGTAATCTAATAGCAGTTGCCTGCCTGCCAGCGTGTCTGCCAGGCCCACTTGCCAACTAGTGCCACCACTCATATCTGTTGTAACAGTAGTGTAAATTTTTTTAAAAAAAAACTTTTTTGACTGTGAAACATCAGTCTGCTAGTGTAATCTAACTGCAGTTGCCTGCCTGCCAGCGTGTGTGCCAGACCCACTTGCTAAGTGCCACCACTCATATCTGTTGTAACAGTAGTGTAAATTTAAAAAAAAAACTTTTTTGACTGTGAAACATCAGTCTGCTAGTGTAATCTAATTGCAGTTGCCTGCCTGCCAGCGTGTGTGCCAGGCCCACTTGCCAACTAGTGCCTCCACTCATATCTGTTGTAACAGTAGTGTAAATATAAAAAAAAAACTTTTTTGACTGTGAAACATCAGTCTGCTAGTGTAATCTAATAGCAGTTGCCTGCCTGCCAGCGTGTGTGCCAGGCCCACTTGCCAACTAGTGCCACCACTCATATCTGTTGTAACAGTAGAGTAAATTTAAAAAAAAACAAAAACTTTTTTGACTGTGAAACATCAGTCTACTTGTGTAATCTAATTGCAGTTGCCTGCCTGACAGCGTGTGTGCCAGGCCCACTTGTCAACTAGTGCCACCACTCATATCTGTTGTAACATTAGTGTAAATTAAAAAAACAAAAACTTTTTGGACTGTGAAACATCAGTCTGCTAGTGTAATCTAATTGCAGTTGCCTGCCTGCCAGCGTGTATGCCAGGCCCACTTGCCAACTAGTGCCACCACTCATATCTGTTGTAACAGTAGTGTAAATTTAAAAAACAAAACTTTTTGGACTGTGAAACATCAGTCTGCTAGTGTAATCTAATTGCAGTTGCCTGCCTGCCAGCGTGTGTGCCAGGCCCACTTGCCAACTAGTGTCACCACTCAAATCTGTTGTAACAGTAGTGTAAATTTTTTTAAAAAAAAACTTTTTTGACTGTGAAACATCAGTCTGCTAGTGTAATCTAACTGCAGTTGCCTGCCTGCCAGCGTGTGTGCCAGACCCACTTGCTAAGTGCCACCACTCATATCTGTTGTAACAGTAGTGTAAATTTAAAAAAAAAACTTTTTTGACTGTGAAACATCAGTCTGCTAGTGTAATCTAATTGCAGTTGCCTGCCTGCCAGCGTGTGTGCCAGGCCCACTTGCCAACTAGTGCCTCCACTCATATCTGTTGTAACAGTAGTGTAAATATAAAAAAAAAACTTTTTTGACTGTGAAACATCAGTCTGCTAGTGTAATCTAATAGCAGTTGCCTGCCTGCCAGCGTGTGTGCCAGGCCCACTTGCCAACTAGTGCCACCACTCATATCTGTTGTAACAGTAGTGTAAATTTTGTAAAAAAAACTTTTTTGACTGTAAAACATCAGTCTGCTAGTGTAATCTAATAGCAGTTGCCTGCCTGCCAGCGTGTCTGCCAGGCCCACTTGCCAACTAGTGCCACCACTCATATCTGTTGTAACAGTAGAGTAAATTTAAAAAAAAAAAAAAACTTTTTTGACTGTGAAACATCAGTCTACTTGTGTAATCTAATTGCAGTTGCCTGCCTGACAGCGTGTGTGCCAGGCCCACTTGTCAACTAGTGCCACCACTCATATCTGTTGTAACATTAGTGTAAATTAAAAAAACAAAAACTTTTTGGACTGTGAAACATCAGTCTGCTAGTGTAATCTAATTGCAGTTGCCTGCCTGCCAGCGTGTATGCCAGGCCCACTTGCCAACTAGTGCCACCACTCATATCTGTTGTAACAGTAGTGTAAATTTAAAAAAACAAAACTTTTTGGACTGTGAAACATCAGTCTGCTAGTGTAATCTAATTGCAGTTGCCTGCCTGCCAGCGTGTGTGCCAGGCCCACTTGCCAACTAGTGTCACCACTCAAATCTGTTGTAACAGTAGTGTAAATTTTTTTTTAAAAAAAACTTTTTTGACTGTGAAACATCAGTCTGCTAGTGTAATCTAACTGCAGTTGCCTGCCTGCCAGCGTGTATGCCAGGCCCACTTGCCAACTAGTGCCACCACTCATATCTGTTGTAACAGTAGTGTAAATTTAAAAAAACAAAACTTTTTGGACTGTGAAACATCAGTCTGCTAGTGTAATCTAATTGCAGTTGCCTGCCTGCCAGCGTGTGTGCCAGGCCCACTTGCCAACTAGTGCCTCCACTCATATCTGTTGTAACAGTAGTGTAAATATAAAAAAAAACTTTTTTTGACTGTGAAACATCAGTCTGCTAGTGTAATCTAATAGCAGTTGCCTGCCTGCCAGCGTGTGTGCCAGGCCTACTTGCCAACTATTGCTGCCACTCATATCTGTTGTAACAGTAGTATAAATTTTGTAAAAAAAAACTTTTTTGACTGTGAAACATCAGTCTGCTAGTGTAATCTAATTGCAGTTGCCTGCCTGCCAACGTGTGTGCCCGACCCACTTGCCCAGTGCCACCACTCATATCTGTTGTAACAGTAGTGTAAATAATTAAAAAAAAAAACTTTTTTGACTGTGAAACATCAGTCTGCTAGTGTAATCTAATTGCAGTTGCCTGCCTGCTAGCGTGTGTGCCAGGCCCACTTGCCCAGTGCCACCACTCATATCTGGTGTAACAGTAGTGTAAGTGTACATTTAAAAAAAAATGTCTGCAAAAATGTCTGCAAACATCAGTCTGCTTTTTTGTGTCAGGCTCACAGCGTATACTGTGCCCACTTGCCCAGTGCCACCACTCATATCTTGTTTAATAGTAGTGTAAGTGTACATTTAAAAAAAAAAAATGACAGGCAGAGGCAGGCCACCCCGCAGGTGCTGTCGTGGTCATGGTGCTGTGATTCCCTTTGGCCATAGAATAATGCCCAGTGTTCAGAGGCTACGTCCCATGAACTCGAAAAGTTCTGAGGAGGACTTAGTTGACTTTTTAACACAGGACACCCGATCTTCTATAACTTCCGCTCCGAACCTTGACGCATCATCCTCCTCCAGCTTATCTTCGGGCACCTCTCAAGTTACCACCACTCGCCCGCCTGCCGCCACCACCAACACTAGCACCACAGCCACTTCACTTGATGTGTCAGAGGAGTTTTTTACACATCAGTTGGAAGAAATGAGTGATGCGCAACCATCATTAACAGAGGATGTAGATAACAGTGATATGTCTCAGTCAGGCAGCATTACAGACATGGACGTACGGTGTGATGATGATGATGTTGTACCCGCTGCTGTTTGTTGATTTGTCAGATACAAGTGAAGCGGTTGATGATGACGATGCGTCCGTTGATGTCACGTGGGTGCCCGCTAGAAGAGAAGAAGAAGAGGGGGAAAGTCCAGATGGGGAGACAGAGAGGAGGAGACGAGTTGGAAGCAGGGGGAGGTCGTCGCAAGAAGCCAGTAGCACAGTCAGACAGCATGCATCGGCACCCGGGGTCAGCCAGACAGCATGCCAATCAACGCATGCTGTTGCCACCACCAGAATGCCGTCATTGCAGAGCTCAGCAGTGTGGCATTTTCTTTGCATGTCTGCCTCTGACAACAGCGATGCCATTTGCAACCTGTGGCAAAAGAAACTGAGTCGTGGGAAGTGCAACACCCACCTAGTTACAACTGCTTTGCGAAGGCACATGATCGCACATCACAATTGCCTATGGGATCAACACATGAGTAGAAGCAGCACACAAACTCAAAGCCACCATCCTCCTCCTGGTCCAGCATCTTCAGCCAAGTCAACCACTGCTGTCCTCCTTGCCCACTCTCAACCATCCGCCACTCCGTCTCTCTTCCGGAGCAGTTCCTGCTCATCTGCCCACAGTCAGGTGTCTGTCAAGGACATGTTTGAGCGTAAGAAGCCAATGTCACAAAGTCACCCCCTTGCCCGGCGTCTGACAGCTGGCTTGTCTGAACTCTTAGCCTGCCAGCTTTTACCATACAAGCTGGTGGAGTCTGAGGTGTTCAAAAAATTTGTAGCTATTGGGACACCGCAGTGGAAGGTACCTGGATGAAATTTCTTTGCACAAAAGGCAATCCCCAACTTGTACTCGATTGTGCAAAAGGAAGTAACCTTACCATGGGTCCCAGACAGCACGTCTTGTAATTCTCTGTCTGTGAAATTATATATCTATCAAATCTATCTATTTATCTATCAAATCTATTTAACTATCTATCGTATCTATCAAATGTATATTGCATCTATTGATCTATGTAATCTATGTATCTATCTATCAAATCTATCTATCTCATGGCCGGACTGTTTTGTGACAGCCACTTGTGTTTCGGCCAAATGTCCGTCGGACATATGTCCATCGGCCAAATGTCCGTCGGCTAAAAGTCCGGCCACGATTGCACGTGCAGTGCCCCAAATGTGAAGTAGGAGGACCGACCAAGCATCTTTTTTTATATTGCATCTATTGATCTATCTATCTAATCTATGTATCTATGCATCTATCAACTCTATCTATCTCGTGGTTGTGCAAATGGACTGTTTGCGGTTGTTTGTGGTGCGTTAAACGGGGAGTTTGGTCTGTCACTGTGAAGCGGGCGTAACCCTTACACTACCTGATCGATACAACATCATACCTGATGTTTTAAAGCACGTTATTCCAAACAATTTAGGAATGTTAGGTGATTTATGCCCTTTATGGATTAAAACCAGACTCTGCATCAACTATGTAATTTTCCGTGGGAGTTTTGCCATGGATCCCCCTCCGGCATGCCACAGTCCAGGTGTTAGTCCCCTTGAAACAACTTTTCCATCACTATTGTGGCCAGAAAGAGTCCCTGTGGGTTTTAAAATTCGCCTGCCTATTGAAGTCAATGGCGGTTAGCCCCGTTCGCCCGTTCGCGAACAGTTGCGGAAGTTCGAGTCCGCCGTTCGCAAACGGAAAATTTTAAGTTTGCGACATCACTAGTGGTGAGGGGTGTATTTATAGGCATTTTGAGGTTTGGGAAACTTTGCCCCTCCTGGTAGGATTGTATATCCCATATGTCACTAGCTCATGGACTCTTGCCAATATGAAAGAAATGAATTTATCAGGTAAGTTCTTACATAAATTATTAAGTTTTTTTATATTTAAAGCAAGGATAAGCCTGAAAATAATGTGCATGTATGTGATTCAGACAGAGCACACCATTTAAAACAACTTTCCAATTTACTTCTATTATAATTGTCTTCTTTCTCATGTATCCTTTGTTGAAAAGCAGGGAGGTAAGCTCAGAAGAGAGCACAGGTCTGCAGCACAATATGGTAGCAGTTTTGCAAGAATGTTAGATATTAGCAAGAGCACCAAATGGCAGAACTATTTCCTGCCATGTAAGTATCTCTTCAACAAAGAATACCATGAGAACAAAACAAATTTGGTAATACAAGTAAATTGGAAACTTTTTTCTACTTCCATTCCAAAGGATGAAAATGTTACCCTCAAACCAAACGCAAAGTGCTACATGTGATTCCAACCAATGGCCTAGGTATAAAATACCTAAATGTAAACAGGCATAGGTGGGGGCACATGTGACACCCATGGCTGTTCGTCTGATTTGTCTATGATAAAGCCCATCCATCATGAAGATATTATCACATAAAATGAATTCCAAAAAGGTTACTAGGTCTGTATTTGATCTGCACCCTTTACGCCAGATCTAAAATGACAAGCAGTGTGCTATGGCTAACCTTAATTCCATCAGTTCTCCTGAGTACATCATTTGTATACTGCACCCTTTACGCCATATCTAAAATGACAAGCAGTGTGCTATGGCTAACCTTAATTCCATCAGTTCTCCTGAGTACATCATTTGTATATTGGATTCAGAAGAAAAGATAATGTAAACAGGGACAAAAAAAACTACATATCTACTAATCCTTTCAGTTGGTCCCCTTATTCCAGAGGTAATTGGCCTTCCTGGAGTATGTGTGTATACCAGCGTAGCTATATGTGAAGCGTATGACTGTTATATCCAGATGTTTCCTACAGTGAGGACTTTTTATTTAGCAGAGTGATTGTAAACACTAAGGGCCAGATTACAAGTAGAGCGCTATTTAACAATCCCGCTCAAGCACTAGAAGTAAGCTTTTTTGCGCATGACGAGTTGCGCTCCTAATATGAGTCAAAAGTAAACTGTTTTCGCTTGTGCTCTATCTCAATGCATGTAAAAAGCCAAACTTAGAATATTGCACTCACAAATAACGTATTCCCCCATAGAAGTCAATGGAGCTAAAAAAGGGGAAAAAAACACCCTATATGTGCGCAAACCCTATCCCATATTCTCAAGTGCTCTAACCTGAGATGAAAATATGAATATTTCACATTCCAATGTTCTTCACATAGCAGAATATGTTCTATTTATTCATAAATACATATATACAGACCTCAGATCTTTGAACCATTATAACTTTTTTGTGCAATATTTTGTTTGACTATTTTTTATTAGATGGTGTTATTATGAGTGTAACTGTACTTTGTAATGTAGTTTTAATGTGTTTTGTGAGACTTTTTTATTTTGCTAAACAGTTAACCAGAGCTCTGAGGTCCCGCTAACCCAACGCACATTAAAGAGACTTTAAACCCACATTTTTTCTTTCGTGATTTAGAAAGAGCATGCTATTTTAAACAACTTTCTAATTTACTTCAATTATTTAATTTGCTTTATTCTCTTTATATCTTTTGATAAAAAAGCATATCTAGATAGGCTCAGTAGCTGCTGATTGGTGGCTGCACATAGATGTCTTGTGTGATTGGCTCATCCATGTGCATTGCTATTTCTGCAACAAAAGATATCTAAAGAATTAAGCAAATTAAATCATAGAAGTAAATTGGAATGTTGTTTAAAATTGTATTCTCTACCTGAATCATGAAAGAAAATGTTTGGGTTTAGTGTCCCTTTAACTTCAATTATGCTCAAGTGATCATGTTTACTTTCAACTTTTAATACAAGCAGAAAACCCAACGTGCACAAACAGCCAAGATAAACCCCTTATTGCTTGCGCATAACTCGTAACCAATATTTTGGACTGTGTTGGAGAAGTTTTCTCTATTGTAGGCTTGTATTGCTACCACCTACTGAATGGTTCCCTTTTAGCTAGATTACAAGTTCTGCGTTGTGGCTTGTATTGCTGAAAATATGGTATTTTCAGCATCAAAACAGCACCGTAGCCATTACAAGTCTTGTTGGTATAGGTGTACCGCACACCTTATAGCCTGTACTGCAACGTCAGTCCCACACACGTAAAAAATACGTATTTTCATAGGATTCCCATAGCGCTGCTATTACGAGTTTTGCGGTGAGGCTAAATAGTGAGCGTTACAGCCTAAAACGACAAGATCCGTACCGCCATCTAAAGTCAGTAGTTATGAGTTTTACGTTACAAAGTACTCTAACACCCATAAACTACCTATTAGCCCCTAAACTGAGACCCTCCGGCATCGCAAACACTATAATAAATGTATTAACCCCTAATCTGCCGCTCCTGATATCGCTGCCACTAGTGCTACTGCCCAGACCCTAAACTAAAAAAAAAAAACCACCCAAAAACCGTTAAAAAAACCTAACGCTAACCCCAAGAGGATCCACTTACAGTTGTTGAAGTCCCTTTTGAAGGATCCATCTAGCCGGTGAAGTCCTCATCCATGCGGCAAGAAGTCCTCATCCATGCGGCAAGAAGTCTTCATCCAGGCGGCTTCTTCTATCTTCATCCAGCCGGTGAAGTCCTCATCCATGCGGCAAGAAGTCTTCATCCAGGTAGCCCCTTCGATCTTCATCCAGCCAGCGCGGGAGCGGCAGATTAGGGGTTAATAATTTTATTTCGGTAGCGGCGATATCGGGAGCGGCAGATTACGTATTAATAACTGTAGGCAGGTGTCAGTGATGTTAGTGGCAGCAAATTAGGGGTGTTTATACATAGGGTTTATGTTAGGGTGTTAGGTTTAAACAGTATTTTAATTTCCCCGTAGACATCAATGGGGCTGCGTTACAGAACTTTTGTTTCCGCGATTTAAGGTTTTTTTTTTTTGCTGGCTTTCCCCATTGATGTCTAGGGGGAAATCATGCACGAGCACATCTCAGCAGCGCTCTAATTGTGTGCGGTATGGAGCTCAACGCAACCATATCACACGCAAAAGGCGTATGTTTGAGAACTTGTATTAGCAGCACTATAGGAAATTAAATAACGTAACTTTTGTTGCGTTGGTTAATTTCTCTATAGCGCTCAAAACTCATAATCTAGCTGTTTGTCAGTTAGGTAAAGTGCATTTTTTAAGCTAATTAGCATTTTATATTTGTGTCTTTGGATTAAGTGGAATGAGGTGTCAATAAAACAAACTTAATTTGAACCCGAGTGAAGCCTATGGTCATGCTTTAGCCCCCTATTAGATATTTTGGAGCACTCTCTCTTCTTAATATTTAAATTATTATCAAATTGACTTTGTTCTGGTGGTATCCTTTGTTTAAAAGCAGGTAGGTCGGCTCAGGAGCATGCACATGTCTGGAGCACAATGTGGCAGCAGTTATGCAAGAATGCTTTTAATTAAGTTATACATTGTGCACACACTGCTGACCTCTAGTGCTCAAAAGCATTTTTGCTAATATTTTTTGCATATTGTTCTCCAAACACATTCACACTAATTACTTACGGCTAGATTTAGAGTTTTGTCGGTAACGACCCGCGTAGCTAACCCAGGCTTTTTTCCCCCCGCATCTTTTAAGTATTTAGAGTTCACAGAATGGCTGCGTTTTCAGTGCGTTAGGCTCCAAAAAAGGAGCGTAGAGCATAATTTACCGCCACTGCAACTCTCGATACCAGCGGTGCTTACGGACGCGGCCAGCTTCAAAAACGTGCTTGTGCACGATTCCCCCATAGGAAACAATGGGGCAGTTTGAGCTGAAAAAAAACCTAACACCTGCAAAAAAGCAGCGTTAAGATCCTAACGCAGCCCCATTGTTTCCTATGGGGAAACACTTCCTAAGTCTGCACCTTACACCCTAACATGTACCCCGAGTCTAAACACCCCTAACCTTACACTTATTAACCCCTAATCTGCCGGCCACGCTATCGCTGACCCCTGCATATTATTATTAACCCCTAATCTGCCGCTCCGTACACCGCCGCAACCTACATTATCCCTATGTACCCCTAATCTGCTGCCCATAACACCGCCGACCCCTATATTCTACCGCTACTCTAATAATCTTTTTAACCCTTAAAGCTAAGTCTAACCCTAACCCTAACACCCCCCTAAGTTAAATATAATTTAAATCTAACTAAATAAATTAACTCTTATTAAATAAATTATTCCTATTTAAAGCTAAATACTTACCTGTAAAATAAACCCTAATGTAGCTACAATATAAATTATAATTAGGAAAAATCTGATTGGCTGATGGAATCAGTCAATCAGATTCAAGTTCAATCCAATTGGCTGATCCAATCAGCCAATCAGATTGAGCTCGCATTCTATTGGCTGATCGGAACAGCCAATAGGATGCGAGCTTAATCTGATTGGCTGATTCAATCAGCCAATCAGATTTTCCCTACCTTAATTCCGATTGGCTGATAGAATCCTATCAGCCAATCGGAATTCGAGGGACGCCATCTTGGATGACGTCATTTAAAGGAACCTTCATTCGGACTTAGGACGTTGCAAGAAGAGGATGGATCCGCGCCGGAGGTCTTCAACATGGAGCCGCTTGTCACCGCTTGGAAGAAGATGGTTGCCGGTCCGGATCTACTCTTCTGCCCGGATAGCATGAAGACTTTGGAGCCTCTTCTGGACCTCTTCAGCCGTCGCTTGATAGAAGACTTCAGCCGGATGATGGATCTCCAGCCCCCGTTTGGGCTTGGATGAAGATTTCGGAGCCTGGAGCAATCGGTGATACCTGGCATGGTGAAGACAAGGTAGGAAGATCTTCAGGGGCTTAGTGTTAGGTTTATTTAAGGGGGGTTTGGGTTAGATTAGGGGTATGTGGGTGGTGGGTTGTAATGTTGGGGGGGGGTATTGTATGTTTTTTTTTACAGGCAAAAGAGCTGAATTCTTTGGGGTATGCCCCGCAAAAGGCCCTTTTAAGGGCTGTTAAGGTAAAAGAGCTTTTCTATTTTAATTTTAGAATAGGGTAGGGCATTTTTTTATTTTGGGGGGCTTTGTTATTTTATTAGGGGGCTTAGAGTAGGTGTAATTAGCTTAAAATTGTTGTAATATTTTTATTATGTTTGTAATTGATTTTTTTATTTTTTGTAACTTAGCTTTTTTATTTTTTGTACTTTAGTTAGTTTATTTAATTGTATTTATTTGTAGGTATTTAATTTAATTTATTTATTGATAGTGTAATGTTAGGTTTAATTGTAGATAATTGTAGGTATTTTAGTTAATTAATTTATTGATAGTGTAGTGTTAGGTTTAATTGTAACTTAGGTTAGGATTTATTTTACAGGTAGTTTTGTAATTATTTTAACTAGGTAGCTATTAAATAGTTCTTAACTATTTAATAGCTATTGTACCTGGTTAAAATAAATACAAAATTGCCTGTAAAATAAATATAAATCCTAAAATAGCTACAATATAATTATAATTTATATTGTAGCTACATTAGGATTTATTTTACAGGTAATTTTGTAATTATTTTAACTAGGTAGCTATTAAATAGTTCTTAACTATTTAATAGCTATTGTACCTGGTTAAAATAAATACAAAGTTGCCTGTAAAATAAATATAAACCCTAAAATAGCTACAATATAATAATAATTTATATTGTAGCTATATTAGGGTTTATTTTACAGGTAGGTATTTAGCTTTAAATAGGAATAATTTATTTACTAAGATTTATTTCATTTCGTTATTATATTTAACTTAGGGGGGTGTTTGGGTTCGGGTTAGACTTAGCGGTGTGCGGTTGGCAGATTAGGGGTTAAAAATTTTTAATAGAGTGGCGGCGATGTGGGGGGACCTCGGTTTAGGGGTACATAGGTAGTTTATGGGTGTTAGTGTACTTTAGAGCACAGTAGTTAAGAGCTTTATGAACCGGCGTTAGCCCAGAAAGCTCTTAACTCCTGACTTTTTTCTGCGGCTGGAGTTTTGTCGTTAGATTTCTAACTCTAAATACCAGCGTTAGAAAGATCCCATTGAAAAGATAGGATACGCAATTGACGTAAGGGGATCTGCAGTATGGAAAAGTCGCGGCTGGAAAGTGAGCGTTAGACCCTTTCCTGACTGACTCCAAATACCATTGGGCGGTAAAAACCAGCGTTAGGAGCCTCTAACGCTGGTTTTGACGGCTACCGCCAAACTTTAAATCTAGGCGTTAGCTTTTTTCTACAAAAAAAAATACAAGAAAAAAAAAATAGAAGTAAATTTGAGACGTTTTTAAAAACTATATGCTTCAACTGCTCTATATTAAAAGTGTATTGCAAATTATTTTTTACTGCATATAAACATTTATAGTATAATCTCAAGGTCTTTGTTGCCCTTTTAACTTTAGAGTATTTAGGGAGTTTATTTTGAATTTTTAATATTTTCATTCTGAAAAGTTTGAGATTCATTTGAGAACAAATCCGCAAAGTGTGTTACTTCACACCTTACAAAAGGTATAAATACATCTTGGGGAGTGCAGCCAATGGCCTCTAGTTATCAAGCTCCGTAAGGAGCTTGATGGTCCCTGTTTCTGGCGAGTCTTCAGACTCGCCAGAAACAGCAGTTATGAAGCAGCGGTCACAAAGACCGCTGCTCCATAACCTGTCCGCCTGCTCTGAGCAGGCAGACAGACATCGCCGCAAATCAACCCGATTGGCCGCGAGTCTGCAGGGGGCGGCGTTGCACCAGCAGTATTGCTCGCCGTATTCAGCGAGGTCTGGCGGACCTGATCCGAAGTGTCGGATCAGGTCCGCCAGACCTTAATAACTAGAGGCCAATGAGACTAAATAGTTACATAAAACAGAGGGTATTGGCGCACATCCACTTGCAAATAAACAACACATTTTTAATTGCTGTTAAAATTGTGATTTTAGTCACACAATATGACCATATTCTGCTTAAGCCAGTCACCAACGTACAAGGTGTCACATTTTTGACTGGTGACCTGGTCCTAACACTAGAAAGCTGTGCCTTTATATTAGAACTAGTCCTAAAGCCTGCTCTCTCTCTCCCCCTCTCTTTTGCTCTCTCTCTCCCCCTCTCTTTTGCTCTCTCTCCCCATCTCTTTTGATTTCTCTCACCCCTTCCTTTTGCACTCTCTCCCCCTTTTTTTTGCTCGCTCTCCCCCCCCCTCTCTTTTGCTCTCTCTTTCTCCCTCTTTCTCCCTCTCTTTTGCTCTCCCCTTGCTTTCCCCCCTCTATTTTGCTCTCTCTCCGCCCTCTCTTTTGCTCTCTCTCCTCTTCTCTTTTGCTCTCTCTCTCTCCCCATATCTTTTGCTATCTCTCTCTCTCTCCCCCTCTCTTGCTCTCTCTCTTCCCCCTCTCTTTAGTGCTCTCTCTCCCCCCTTTATTTCTCTCTCTCTCTCTCCCCCTCTCTTTTGCTCTCTCTCCCCCCTCTTGTTTGCTCTCTCTCTCACCCTCTCTTTTGCTCTCTCTTCCCCCCTTTTTTTGCTCTCTCTCTTCCCCCTCTCATTTACTCTCTACCTCTCTCCCCCTTTCTTTTGCTCTCTCTCTCTCCCCTCTCTTTTGCTTTCTCTCTCCCCCCTCTATTTTGCTCTCTCTCCCCCTCTCTTTTGCTCTCCCTCACTCTCCCCCTCTCTTTTGCTCTCTCTCTTTCCCCCTCTCTTTTGCTTTCTCTCACCCATTCCTTTTGCACTCTCTCCCCCTTTTTTGCTCGCTCTCTCCCCCTCTCTTTTGCTCTCTTTCTCCCTCTCTTTTGCTCTCCCCCTTGCTTTTCCCCCCTCTCTTTTGCTCTCTCTCTCCCCTCTCTTTTTGCTCTCTCTCCGTCCTTTCTTTTGCTCTCTCTCCTCTTCTCTTTTGCTCTCTCTCTCTCCCCCTTATCTATTGCTATCTGTCTCTCCCCCTCTCTTTAGCGCTCTCCCCCCTCTCTTTTGCGCTCTCTCGCCCTCTCTTTTGCTCTCTCCCCTCTATTTTGCTCTCTCTCCCCCCTCTCTTTTGCTCTCTCTCCCCTCTCTTTTGGTCTCTCTCTCTCTCCCCCTTCTCTTTTGCTCTCTCTCTATCCCCCCTCTCTTGCTCTCTCTCTTCCCCCTCTCTTTTGCACGCTCTCTCCCCCCTCTCTTTTGCTCTTTCTCTTCCCCTCTCTTTTGCTCTCTCTCCCCCCTCTCGTTTGCTCTCTCTCTCACCCTCTCTTTTGCTCTCTCTTCCCCCCCTTTTTTTGCTCCCTCTCTTCACCCTCTCTTTTCCTCTCTACCTCTCTCCCTCTTTCTTTTGCTCTCTCTCCCCCCTCTATTTTGCTATCTCTCCCCTCTCTTTTGCTCTCTCTCTCTCCCCCTCTCTTTTGCTCTCTCTCTTTTCCCCTCTCTTTTGCTTTCTCTCACCCCTTCCTTTTGCACTCTCTCCCCCTTTTTTTGCTCGCTCTCCCCCTATCTTTTGCTCTCTTTCTCCTTGTCTTTTGCTCTCCCCCTTGCTTCCCCCCCTCTCTTTTGCTCTCTCTCTCCCCTCTGTTTTTGCTCTCTCTCTCCGCCCTTTCTTTTGCTCTCTCTCCTCTTCTCTTTTGCTTTCTCTCTCTCCCCCTTATCTTTTGCTATCTCTCTCTCTCCCCCCCTCTCTTGCTCTCTCTCTTCCCCCTCTCTTTAGCGCTCTCCCCGCTCTCTTTTGCTCTCTCTCTTTCCCCCTCTCTTTTGCTCTCTCTCCCCCCTCTCATTTGCTCTCTCTCTCTCCCCTTCTCTTTTGCTCTCTCTTTCTCCCCTTTTTTTGCTCTCTCTTCCCCCTCTCTTTTCCTGTCTACCTCTCTCCCCCTCTCTTTTGCTCTCTCTCTCCCCCCTCTATTTTGCTCTCTCTCCCCCTCTTTTGCTCTCTCTCTCTCCTCTCTTTTGCTCACTCTCTCTCCCCCTCTATTTTGCTCTCTCCCCCTCTCTTTTGCTCTCTCTTTCTCACCTCTCTTTTGCTCTCTCTCTCCCCCCTCTCCCCCCTCTATTTTGCTCTCTATCTCTCCACCTCTCCCCCTCTCTTTTGCTATCTCTCCCCCCTCTCTTTTGCTATCTCTCTCTCCCCTCTCTCTTTTGCTTTCTCTCCCCCCCCCTCTCTTTTGCTCTCTCTCTCTCCCCTTCTCTTTTGCTCTCTCTTTCTCACCTCTCTTTTGCTCTCTATCTCCCCCTCTCTTTTGCTCTCTCTCTCTCCACCTCTCCCCTCTCTTTTGCTCTATCCCCCCTTTTTTTTCTCTCTCTCTCCCCCTCTCTTTTGTTCTCTCTCTCCCCCTCTCTTTTGCTCTTTCTCCCCCCTCTCTTTTGCTCTTTCTCTTCCCCTCTCTTTTGCTCTTTCTCCTCCCCCTCTCCTTTGCTCTTTCTCCTCTCCCCTTCTCTTTTGCTCTCTCTCTCCCCCTTCTTTCGCTCTCGCTCTCCCCCTCTCTCTCTCCCCTCTCTTTTGCTCTCTCTCCCCCTCTCGTTAGCTCTCTCTCTTCCCCTCTCTTTTGCTCTCTTTCTCTCCCCCCCTCTTTTTGCACTATCTCTCTACCCTCTTCTTGCTCTCTCTCTCTCCCCCCCTCTCTTTTGCTCTTTCTCCCCCCCCCTCTTTTGCTCTTTCTCTTTCCCTCTCTTTTGCTCTTTCTCCTCCCCCTCTCCTTTGCTCTTTCTCCTCCCCTTCTCTTTTGCTCTCTCTCCCCATCTCTTTTGCTTTCTCTCTCCCCCTCTCTCTCTCCCCCCTCTTTTGCTCTCTCTCCCCCTCTCTTTTGCGCTCTCTCTCCCCCTCTCTCTTTGCTCTCTCTCTCCCCCTCTCTTTTGCGCTCACTCTCCCCATCTCTTTTGCTTTCTCTCCCCCTCTCTTTTGCGCTCTCTCCCCCTTTTTTGCTCTCTCTCTCCCCCATTTCTTTAGCTTCTCTCTCTCCCCCTCTCTGCTCTCTCTCCCCCTCTCTTTCTCTCTCTCTTCTCTCTCTCTTTTGCACTCTCTCTCCCTCTTTTTTTATATCTCTCTCCCCCCCTCTCTTTTGCTCTCTCCTCTCCCTCTCTTTTGCTCTCTCTCTACCTCTCCCTTTTGCTCTCCCTCCCTGCTCTTTTGCTCTCTCTCCCCCTCTCTTTTTGCTCTCTCCCCCTCTCTTTTGCTCTCTCTCTCCCCTTCTCTTTTGCTCTCTCTCCTCTATCCCCCCCTCTCTTGCTCTCTCTCTCCCTCTATTTTTCTCTCTCTCCCCCCCTCTATTTTGCTCTCTCTCCCCTCTCTTTTGCTCTTTCTCTCCCCTCTCTCTTTTGCTCTCTATCTCTTCCCTTTTTTGTTCTCCTCTCTCTCTATCCCCCCCTCTATTTGCTCTCTCTCCCCCTCTGTTTTGCTCTCTCTCTCCCCTCTCTTTTGCTCACTCTCTCTCAACTTCTATTTTGCTCTCTCTCACCTCTATTTTGCTCTCTCTCTCCCCCTCTCTTTTGCTCTTTCTCTCCCCCTATTTTTTGCTCTCTATCTCTCCCCTTTTTTTTTGTTCTCTGTCTCTATCTCCCCTCTATTTTGCTCTCTCTCTCCCTCTCTCTTTTGCTCTCTCTCTCCCCTCTCTTTTGCTCTCTCTCTCTCCCCTTCTATTTTGTTCTCTCTCACCTCTATTTGCTCTCTCTCCCCCTCTTTTGCTCTCTCTCTCTCCTCTCTTTTGTCACTCTCATCTCCCCCTCTATTTTGCTCTCGCCCCTCTCTTTTGCTCTCTCTTTCTCACCTCTCTTTTGCTCTCTCTCTCCCCCCTCTCCCCCCTCTATTTTGCTCTCTATCTCTCCAACCTCTCCCCCTCTCTTTTGCTATCTCTCCCCCCTCTCTTTTGCTCTCTCTCTCTCCCCCTCTCTCTTTTGCTTTCTCTCCCCCCCCCCTCTCTCTTTTGCTCTCTCTCTCTCCCCTTCTCTTTTGCTCTCTCTTTCTCACCTCTCTTTTGCTCTCTATCTCCCCCTCTCTTTTGCTCTCTCTCTCTCCCACCTCTCCCCTCTCTTTTGCTCTATCCCCCCTTTTTTTTTCTCTCTCTCTCCCCCCTCTCTTTTGTTCTCTCTCTCCCCCTCTCTTTTGCTCTTTCTCCCCCCTCTCTTTTGCTCTTTCTCTTCCCCTCTCTTTTGCTCTTTCTCCTCCCCCTCTCCTTTGCTCTTTCTCCTCTCCCCTTCTCTTTTGCTCTCTCTCTCTCCCCCTTCTTTCGCTCTCTCTCTCCCCCTCTCTCTCTCTCCTCTCTTTTGCTCTCTCTCCCCCTCTCTTTAGCTCTCTCTCTTCCCCTCTCTTTTGCTCTCTTTCTCTCCCCCCCTCTTTTGCAACTATCTCTCTACCCTCTTTTGCTCTCTCTCTCCCCCCCCTCTCTTTTGCTCTTTCTCCCCCCCCCCCCTCTTTTGCTCTTTCTCTTCCCCTCTCTTTTGCTCTTTCTCCTCCCCCTCTCCTTTGCTCTTTCTCCCTCCCCTTCTCTTTTGCTCTCTCTCCCCAATCTCTTTTGCTTTCTCTCTCCCCCTCTCTCTCTCCCCCCTCTTTTGCTCTCTCTCCCCCCTCTCTTTAGCTCTCTCTCCCCCCCCTCTCTTTTTGCTCTCTCTCTCCCCCTCTCTTTTGCTCTCTCTCCCCATCTCTTTTGCTTTCTCTCCCCTCTCTCTTTTGCGCTCTCTCCCCCTTTTTTTGCTCTCTCTCTCCCCATTTATTTAGCTTTCTCTCTCCCCCTCTCTTGCTCTCCTCTCCCCTCTCTTTCTCTCTCTCTTCTCTCTCTCTTTTGCACTCTCTCTCCCTCTTTTTTGATATCTCTCTCCCCCTCTCTTTTGCTCTCTCTCTCCCTCTCTTTTGCTCTCTCTCTACCTCTCCCCTTTTGCTCTCTCTCCCTGCTCTTTTGCTCTCTCTCCCCCTCTCTTTTGCTCTCTCCCCCTCTCTTTTGCTCTCTCTCTCTCCCCCTCTCTTTTGCTCTCTCTCTCTATCCCCCCCTCTCTTGCTCTCTCTCTCCCTCTATTTTTCTCTCTCTCCCCCCCTCTATTTTGCTCTCTCTCCCCCTCTCTTTTGCTCTTTCTCTCCCTCTCTCTTTTGCTCTCTATCTCTTCCCTTTTTTGTTCTCTCTCTCTATCCCCCCTCTATTTTGCTCTCTCTCCCCCTCTGTTTTGCTCTCTCTCTCCCCTCTCTTTTGCTCACTCTCTCTCAACTTCTATTTTGCTCTCTCTCACCTCTATTTTGCTCTCTCTCTCCCCCTCTCTTTTGCTCTTTCTCTCCCCCTATTTTTTGCTCTCTATCTCTCCCCTTTTCTTTGTTCTCTGTCTCTATCTCCCCTCTATTTTGCTCTCTCTCTCCCCTCTCTCTTTTGCTCTCTCTCTCCCCTCTCTTTTGCTCACTCTCTCTCCCCTTCTATTTTGTTCTCTCTCATCTCTATTTTGCTCTCTCTCGCCCTCTCTTTTGCTCTCTCTCTCTCCACCTCTCCCCCTCTCTTTTGCTCTCTCTCTCTCCACCTCTCCCCCTCTCTTTTGCTCTCTCTCCCCCTCTCTTTTGCTCTCTCTCCCCCTCCCTTTTGCGCTCTCTCGCCCTCTCTTTTGCTCTCTCTCCCCTCTCTTTTGGTCTCTCTCTCTCCCCCCTCTATTTTGCTCTCTCTCTCCCCCCCTCTCTTTTGCTCTCTCTCCCCCTCTCTTTTTGGTCTCTCTCCCCCTTCTCTTTTGCTCTCTCTCTCCCTCTCTTTTGCTCTCTCTCCCCCCTCCCTTTTGCGCTCTCTCGCCCTCTCTTTTGCTCTCTCCCCTCTATTTTGCTCTCTCTCCCCCCTCTCTTTTGCTCTCTCTCCCCCTCTCTTTTGGTCTCTCTCTCTCTCCCCCTTCTCTTTTGCTCTCTCCTCTATCCCCCCCTCTCTTGCTCTCTCTCTTCCCCCTCTCTTTTGCACGCTCTCTCCCCCTCTCTTTTGCTCTTTCTCACCCCCTCTCTTTTGCTCTCTCTCCCCCCTCTCTTTTGCTCTCTCTCTCCCCCTCTTTTTTGCTCTCTCTTTCTCTCCCCTTATTTTTGCTCTCTATTTTTGCTCTCTCTCTTTTGCTCTCTCTCCCCCCACTTTTGCTCTCTCTCCCCCTCTCTTTTGTTCTCTCTCCCCCTCCCTTTTGCACTCTCTCACCCTCTCTTTTGCTCTCTCTCTCCCTTCTCTTTTGCTCTCTCTCTCCCCCCTCTCTTTTGCTCTCTCTCCCCTCTCTTTTGGTCTCTCTCTCTCCCCCTTTTCTTTTGCTCTTTCTCTATCCCCCCTCTCTTGCTCTCTCTCTTCCCCCTCTCTTTTGCGCTCTCTCTCCCCCCTCTCTTTTTCTCTCTCTCTCCCCCTCTCTTTTGCTCTCTCTCTCCCCTCCCTCTCTTTTTGATCTCTCTCTCCCCCCTCTTTTTTGCTCTCTCTTTCTCTCTCTCTCTCCCCCCTCTCTTTTGCTCTCTCTCTCCCCCTCTCTTTTGCTCTCTCTCTCTCTCTCTCCCCCCCCCCCTCTCTTTTGGTATCTCTCTCTCCCCCTTCTCTTTTGCTCTCTCTCTATCCCCCTCTCTTGCTCTCTCTTCCCCCTCTCTTTTGTTCTCTCTTTCCCCCCTCTCTTTTGCTCTCTCTACCCCTCCCCTTTTGCGCTCTCTCTCCCCCTCTTTTTCTCTCTCTCCCCCCCTCTCTTGCTCTCTTTCTTCCCCCTCTATTTTGCGCTCTCTCTCTTCATTCTTTTGCTCTCTCCCCCTCTATTTTGCTCTCTCTCCCCCTCTCTTTTGCTCTTTCTCTCCCCCCTCTCTTTTGCTCTCTCTCTCTCCCCCCCTCTTTTTTGCTCTCTATCTCTCCCTTTTTTTTGTTCTCTCATTCCCCCCTCTATTTTGCTCTCTCTCTCCCCATCTCTTTTGCTCTCTCTCTCTCCCCTCTCTTTTACTCACTCTCTCTCCCCTTCTATTTTGCTCTCTTTCTCTCCCCCTCTCTTTTGCTCTCTCTCACCTCTATTTTGCTCTCTCTCTCCCCTTCTCTTTTGCTCTCTTTCTCCACCTCTCCCCCTCTCTTTTGCTCTCTCTCTCTCCACTTCTCCCCCCTCTCTTTTCTGTCTCTCCCCCTCTCTTTTGCATTCTCTTCCCCCTCTTTTGCTCTCTCTCCCCCTCTCTTCTGCTCTCTCTCCCCCCCTCCCATTTGCACTCTCTCGCCCTCTCTTTTGCTCTCTCTCTCCCTCTCTTTTGGTCTTTCTCTCTCCCCCCTTCTCTTTTGCTCTCTCTCTATCCCCCCTCTCTTTCACTCTCTCTCCCCCTCTCTTTTGTGCTCTCTCTCCCCCTCTCTTTTGCTCTCTCTCTATCCCACCTCTCTTGCTCTCTCTCTTCCCCCCTCTATTTTGTGCTCTCTCTCTTTCCTTCTTTTGCTCTCTCTCCCTTTATTTTGCTCTCTCTCCCCTCCTATCTTTTGCTCTTTCTCTCCCCCTCTCTTTTGCTCTCTCCCCCCCTCTTTTTTGCTCTCTATCTCTCCCCTTTTTTTGTTCTATCTCTCCCCCCTCTATTTTGCTCTCTCTCTCCCCCTCTCTTTTGCTCTCTCTCCCCCTTCTCTTTTGCTCTCCCCCCCCCTCTTTTTTGCTCTCTCTTTCTCTCCCCTTATTTTTGCTCTCTCTATCTCTCTCCCCCTCTCTTTTGCTCTCTCTCTCTCACCCCCTCTCTTTTGCTCTCTCTATCCCCCCTCTCTTGCTCTCTCTCTTCCCCCTCGCTTTTGCACTCTCTTTCCCCCCCTCCCTTTTGCTCTCTCTCTCCCTCTCTTTTTTGCTCTCTCTTTCTATCCCCTTATTTTTGCTCTCTCCCCCCTCTTGTTTACTCAATCCCTCCCCCCTCTATTTTGCTCTCTCTCTCCCCTTTTTTTTGCTATCTCTCTTCCCTCTCTTTTGCTCGCTCTTTTTCCGCCTCTATTTTGCTCTCTCTCTCCCCCTCTTTTGCTCTCTCTCTCCTCCTCTCCCCCTCTCTTTTTCTATCTCTCTCACCCCCTCTTCTTTGCTCTCTCTCTCGCCCCCTCTTCTTTGCTCTCCCTCTCTTTTTTCTCTTTCTCTCCCCCTCTCTTTTGCTCTTTCTCTCTGCCCCCCTCTCATTTGATCTTTCTCCCTCACCCTCTCTTTTGCTGTTTTGCCCTCTCTGTCCCCCCCTCCCCCTCCCTCCCCCTGTCTTTTGCTCTCTCTCTCTCCCCCCTCTTTTGCACTCTCTCCCCCTCCCTTTATCTCTCTCTCTCCCGCTCTCTTTTGCAGACTCTCTCTCCCCCTCTCTTTTTCACTCTCTCTCCCCACTTTTTTACGCTCTCTCTCCCCCCTATTTTGTGCTTTCTCTCCCCCCTCTCTTTTGCGCTCTCTCGCTCCCCCTCTCTTTTGCTCTCTCTCTCCCCCTCTCTTTTGCTCTCTCTCCCCCTCTCTTTTGCTCTCTCTCCCCTTCTCTTTTGCTCCCTCTCCCCCCTCTCTTTTGCTCTCTCTCTCCCCCTCTCTTTTGCTCTCTCACCCCCCACCTCTCTTTTGCACTCTCTCTCCCCCTCTCTTTTGAATTCTCTCTCCCCCCTCTCTTTTGCTCTCTCTCTCTCACCCCTCTCTTTTGCTCTCTCTATTCCCCCTCTCTTGCTCTCTCTCTTCCCCCTCGCTTTTGCACTCTCTTTCCCCCCCTCCCTTTTGCTCTCTCTCTCCCTCTCTTTTTGCTCTCTCTTTCTATCCCCTTATTTTTGCTCTCTCCCCCCTCTCGTTTACTCAATCCCTCCCCCCCTCTATTTTGCTCTCTCTCTCATCCACTCTCTTTTACTCTCTCTCTCCCCTTTTTTTTGCTATCTCTCTTCCCTCTCTTTTGCTCGCTCTTTTTCCGCCTCTATTTTGCTCTCTCTCTCCCCCTCTTTTGCTCTCTCTCTCCTCCTCTCCCCCCTTCTCTTTTTCTATCTCTCTCACCCCCTCTTCTTTGCTCTCTCTCTCGCCCCCTCTTCTTTGCTCTCCCTCTCTTTTTCTCTTTCTCTCCCCCTCTCTTTTGCTCTTTCTCTCTGCCCCCTCTCATTTGATCTTTCTCCCTCACCCTCTCTTTTGCTGTTTTGCCCTCTCTGTCCCCCCTCCCCCCTCCCTCCCCCTGTCTTTTGCTCTCTCTCTCTCCCCCCTCTTTTGCACTCTCTCCCCCTCCCTTTATCTCTCTCTCTCCCGCTCTCTTTTGCAGTCTCTCTCTCCCCTCTCTTTTTCACTCTCTCTCCCCACTTTTTTACGCTCTCTCTCCCCCCCTATTTTGTGCTTTCTCCCCCCCCTCTCTTTTGCGCTCTCTCGCTCCCCCTCTCTCTTTTGCTCTCTCTCTCCCCCTCTCTTTTGTGCTCTCTCTCTCCCCTTCTCTTTTGCTCTCTCTCCCCCCCTCTCTTTTGCTCTCTCTCTCCCCCTCTCTTTTCCTCTCTCTCTCCCCCTCTCTTTTGCTCTCTCCCCCCCCACCTCTCTTTTGCACTCTCTCTCCCCCTCTCTTTTGAACTCTCTCTCTCCCCTCTCTTTTGCTTCCTCTCCCCTCTCTTTTGCTCTCCCCCCCTCTTTTTTTGATCTCTCTCCCCTCTCTTTTGCTTTCTCTCTCTCCCCCTCTCTTTTGCACTCTCTCCCCTCCCCCTCTCTTTTGCACTCTCTTTCCCCCCTCTCTTTTGTCTCTCTCTCTCCCCCCTCTCTTTTGTCTCTCTCTCTCCCCTCTCTTTTCCACTATCTCTCCCCTGTCTTTTGCGCTCTCTCCCCCCCCTTTCTTGTGCTCTCTCTCCCCCCTCTCTTTTGCGCTCTCTCGCTCCCCCTCTCTTTTGCTCTCTCTCTCCCCCCTCTCTTTTGCTATCTCTCTCCCCCTCTCTTTTCCACTCTCTCTCCCCTCTTTTTTGTGCTTTCTCTCCCCCCTCTCTTTTGCACTCTCTCGCTCCCCCTCTCTTTTGCTCTCTCTCTCTCCCCCTCTCTTTTGCTCTCTCCCCCTCTCTTTTCCACTCTCTCTCCCCTCTTTTTAGCGCTCTCTCTCCCCCCTTTTTTTGTGCTTTCTCTCCCCCCTCTCTTTTGCGCTCTCTCGCTCCCCCTCTCTTTTGCTCTCTCTCTCCCCCCCTCTCTTTTGCTCTCTCTCCCCCTCTCTTTTTCCACTCTCTCTCCCCTCTTTTTTGCGCTCTCTCTCCCCCCTTTTTTTTTGTACTTTCTCTCCCCCCTCTCTTTTGTGCTCTCTCACTCCCCCTCTCTTTTGCTCTCTCTCTCCCGCTCTCTTCTGCTCTCTCTCTCCCTCTCTCTTTTCCTCTCTCTCTCTCCCCCTCTCTTTTGCTCTCTCTCCCCCCACCTCTCTTTTGCGCTCTCTCTCCCCCTCTCTTTTGCACTCTCTTTCCCTCCTCTCTTTTGTCTCTCTCTCCCCTCTCTTTTCCACTGTCTCTCCCCTGTCTTTTGCACTCTCTCCCCCCCCCTTTTCTTGTGCTCTCTCTCCCCCCTCTCTTTTGCGCTCTCTCGCTCCCCCTCTCTTTTGCTCTCTCTCTCCTCCCTCTCTTTTGCTCTCTCTCCCCCTCTCTTTTGCTCTCTCTCTCTCTTTCTCCCCCTCTCTTTTGCTCTCTCTCCCCCACCCTCTCTTTTGCGCTCTCTCCCCCTCTCTTTTGCACTCTCTCTCTCCCCTCTCTTTTGCTCCCTCTCCCCTCTCTTTTGCGCTCACCCCTCTCTTTTCATCTCTCTCCCCTCTCTTTTGCTCTCTCTCTCTCCTCTCTTTTGCACTCTCTCCCTCCCCCTCTTTTTTGCAGCTCTTTCCCCCCCTCTCTTTTGTCTCTCTCTCCCCTCTCTTTTCCACTCTCTCTCCCCTGTCTTTTGCACTCTCTCTCCCCCCTATTTTTTTTTGTGCTCTCTCTCCCCCCCTCTCTTTTTGCGCTCTCTCACTCCCCCTCTCTTTTGCTCTCTCTCTCCCCCTCTCTTTTGCTCTCTCTCTCCCCCCTCTCTTTTGCTCTCTCCCCCCTCTCTTTTGCTCTCTCTCTCCCCCCCTCTCTTTTGCACTCTCTCCTGCTTCTCTTTTGCTCTCCCTCTCCACCTCTCTTTTGCTCTCCCTCTCCTACCTCTCTATTGATCTCTCTCACTCTCTTGCGCGTGACCACAACCACTCCCACTGAGCACGCCCACACCACGCCTGCCCCAGTCCACACCCGCTCCCGCCCGGCCCCCCCGGCCACCATTCTCGCGTGGACAGAAGATCAGGTAGACTCTAAGGCCAGGTGTGTTTGTCCTCGCGCTGTCTCTACTGCGCATGATAGCTTCAGACAAACACACTTGGCTTTATGCACAATTCCAATGCACTGTTATAAAAACACTGTCATGAGTGCAACATTTAAAAATGTTTTATTTTATTTGTAAGTGGATGTGCACCAATACTCTCTGCTTTGTGATTCATTTGTCTAAATAGTAAAGTAGCAAAGCAGTTTAACCTCTTAAACGCAGTTAGGACGTTCCATGCCCCGGCATAAAGGGGTTAAACTACTCTGTTCTATGTGGGTGCTTGGGAGTACTTTGCATGCCCATTCACTTGTTTTGCACCTCTAAACCTCAAAGATTCCAGATATTCTAAAATTTCAAAGTAGTGTGTTGTTTTATATAAATAAAATAAAAATAATAGTAGGAATAGATAGAAGCTGATATACACTACCAGTAGCCTCTGCCGCCCTGAAAATGAACTTTGAGCTCAGTGTTTTGCTCCCACAAATTGTATGGTCTGGAACTTTCCCTTAAAATACCCCTTTGTTTTCAATGAGATACACCTAGGATAAAATAACATTAGATGACAAATATAGTAAGGTTATGTCTGAATCATGTAGGACTGCTGGCCAGACATAGCATGCTGTGGTCATGTTATTAGACTAAATATAATATATCTACCCAAAGGTATTTTTGTAATGCAAATACATAACAATCCTGTGTCTATGGTGGAGGTCTCATCACTTTTACTTTTGCATTAAAATGTACAGTAGTTTACTCATGTGCAAATATTTGCCCATATATTTTAGTGCACTTTTTATTATATTTAAAAACAAAAACAGTTTGCTAGAACTACTTGTCAGCTTGCTTAAATAGCATTTTCTTTTTAACCATTTAAAAAACGCAGAATAGTCTGTTTTGATCTATCTATCTATCTATCTATCTATCATCTATCTATCTATCTATCTATCTATCATCAAGTCAGTCTGTCTAGAAATAAAAACTAAAGAGCTATGGAGATTATATTAACAACTTGCACCAGACTGGTGCTACAAATTATATTTCAACCCTTTCCTAGCTAGCTGTATGAAAATTGTTTCTTCTTCTGGACGCTATTTAAATGGACTCCATTAATGAGAACATATTTACATTTGCAAAGGGAAATTATAGACGTATATTGTTTTTCCAGCACCAGTTCAGTTTTTAATCTGATTATTATTAGCTGTTTTATTGTTTTTTGGTTAACATGTAATTAAATAAAGCTAAAAAAATACTCAAACATTTTAGCTCTCCTAAATATTCTAATGACAATTTTTTTTATAGGTATTCATACTTTTATGAACGGACCTGATTTAAGCTCCTCATATTTTATAGCTTAAGTGGTGTGCTAAAGTGTCACAATAAGCAATGTCTTGACTGCGCTAACTTTCGCACGTATTAGTAGAAAGCAAATGGGTGCGCTCCAAAGCAAACACAATTTGCACTTGTTGGGTTAGTGTGAGTGAAGACCTAACGTAAAGTCTAAGGGGTAAAAAAAAGTTTCACCAAGCACAACATAAGTACATTAAAATAAAGTTCTAAACTCATATATACACTATCTGGTAAAGAATATTCATATAAATATAATTTTTTTTAGATATGGTATATGACAAGGTATTTGACTGGAAAGAGCTATATATTTTACAAAAAAATAATCATATGTATATGTATATATATTTAAAAATAAAAGAACATTTTGTTCTATGTGAAGAACATTGGAATGTGAAATATTCATAACTATCTTCGGCTTTAGTGGAGTTGGTGTAAAGCTATGTCGGATTAGCGAAGAAGCAAGCAAGAAGTGTCATGAAGTTAGTGCACATTGGGTTTCGCTCACAAACTAGCTTTTTATTTTCAACTTGTAATATGTGTGTTAACTGGCCCATGTTAAAAGTTTACTTCCAGCGGTATTAGTGCACGAGCAAAAAAATATTTAGTGTGCCATGTGTAATCTGGTCCTATGTCTTCTAAAAGTCCATGAAAGTGAAGGAAAAGTCAAAATCCAAAATATGCATGAACGCATTTCAGTTTTAAATAGAAACATTTTTGCTATATACGTCTATTAGCAAAAATACTTCCAGTAAAATTATTACGCCTAGATTACAGGTTTTGTCGGTAAAAACTTACGTTGCTAACAAGCCTTTTTTTCCAGCGCACACTTTAAACAACGCTGGTATTACAAGTTTTCTGAATGGCTGCGTTAGCCTCAGAAAAGTGAGCGTTGAGCAAATTTAGCGCCACTTCTACCTGTAATACCAGCGTTGCTTACAGTAGCGGTAAGCTGGCTAAAACGTGCTTGTGCACGATTTCCCCATAGGATACAATGGGGCTGATTTGGCTAAAAAACCTAACACCTGCAAAAAAGCAGCGTTCAGTTCTTAACGCAGCCCCATTGTTTCCTATGGGAAAATACTTTTAATGTCTACACCTAACACCCTAACATGAACCCTGAGTCTAAATACCCCTAATATTACACTTATTAACCTCTAATCTTCTGCCCCCAACATTGTCGCCACCTGCATTATACTATTAACCCCTAATCTGCCGCTCCGGACACCGCTGCCACCTACATTATCCCTAAGAACCCCTAATCTGCTGCCCCTAACATCGCCGACACCTATATTATATTTATTAACCCCTAATCTGCCGCCCCCCAATGTCGTCGCCACCTACCTACAATTATTAACCCATAATCTGCCGCCCCCAACGTCGCCGCTACTATATTAAATGTATTAACCCCTAAACCTAAGTCTAACCCTAACCCTAACACCCCCTAACAAATCTATTTTTAATAAATTTAAATAAAATTTCTATAATTAAATAAATTATTCCTATTTAAAACTAAATACTTACCTATAAAATAAACCCTAATATAGCTACAATATAACTAATAGTTACATTGTAGCTATTTTATGATTTATATTTATTTTACAGGCAACTTTGTATTTATTTTAACTAGGTACAATAGCAATTAAAAAGTTAATAACTATTTTATAGCTACCTAGTTAAAATAATTACAAAATTACCTGTAAAATAAATCCTAACCTAAGTTACAAATACACCTAACACTACACTATCAATAAATTAATTAAATAAATTAAATACAATTATCTAAAATAAAATACAAATAAATAAACTAAACTATATTACAAAAAACATAAAAAATTTACAAGAAGTTTAATCTAATTACACCTAATCTAAGCCCCCTAATAAAATAAAAAGCCCTATCCTAAACTAAATTATAAAGTAATCAGCTCTTTTACCAACCCTTAAAAGGTCTTTTTGCGGGGCATTGCCCCAAAGTAATCAGCTCTTTTACCTGTAAAAAAAAGAAATACAATACCCCCCAACATTACAACCCACCACCCACACACCCCTACTCTAAAACCCACCTGATCCCCCCTTAAAAAAACCTAACACTACCCCATTGAAGATCACCCTACCTTGAGCCGTGTTCACCCAGCCGGGCCTAGCCGTCTGGAGGACCACATCTCCCTGCTTCGATGAAGATTTCTCCCTGCTTCGTTGAGGACTTCTTGTTGCTTCGATGAGGACATCTCCCGGCTTCGTTGAGGATGGATGTCGGATCTTCAAAACTGTAAATGGATCTTCATGGGGTTAGTGTTAGGTTTTTTTAAGGGTGTATTGGGTGGGTTTTGTTTTTAGGTTAGGGCTTTGGGCAGCAATAGAGCTAAATGCCCTTTTAAGGGCAATGCACATCCAAATGCCCCTTTCAGGGCAATGGGGAGCTTAGGTTTTTTTTTACAGGTAAAAGAGCTGATTTCTTTGGGGCAATGCCCCGCAAAAGGCCCTTTTAAGGGATATTAGTTGTTTAGTTTAGGCTAGGGGTTTTTATTATTTTGGGTAGGCTTTTTTATTTTGATAGGGCATTCTTAAGTTTATTGCAAAGTTTTATACATAGTTTAAGACAAACAATATGATCTTTTGGAGACAATGGCACATTTTGGGCTAGATTAGAAGTGGAGTGGTAATTACCGCTCCCGCTAGAGCGTTAACATCTACAGAGGTTAACGTTTTGCATGTGTCAGGTGGTGCTGGTATTTCAAGTTGAAAATAAAAATGTTGCGCTTGCACAATATTGTATTCATTCTATTGATTTCAATGAAACAGCAATGTTAAAAAAAATGAACACCTATACACGCACGTTAACCACGATTGCAATAAGCCCCCTACACTCTTATAACCCCTAAACTGCCACATCCCCTACTCTTTAAAACCCTACTACACTATTAACCCCAAAAACTGACACATCCCCAAAGCAAACTACCATGCTGCACTACTTAACCCCTAAACTGCCATTACTCCACTGCAAAAAAAAATGCTCTTTGCTGTGGTAAAACACAGCTATACAGCAATAGTGCAATATTAAAATACTCTAATACAGTAGAGCATTTTCTTATTGAAGCTTTATGTCCCTTTAAGGGTCTGGTCTCCTAGGAAAAGTATATAAAATGGATTAAGATGGTATTAAATGTTTGGTATTTTAATGTATAACTTAATATCAAGATGTGTTTTCCTATTGTCCCAAAGTATTTGTTACAAACTCTTTTTTGACTTCTTTCATCCAGAAAGCTGTGAGCTTGAATAAATTCAGTGCTTCATAACATTGCGGTATGTGGTCTGATTTTTATCCCTTTTTAATGTATTTTACTGAAACAATCCCTCTGTGTCTCAGAGCTGCCTTATGCTTTTTATAATAAAATACTCAGAGACAGCAATTTATTCTAATCAGTTTTGTAGCAACATTCAATTTAGAGTTCTTTAAAGCTCAAATGACTGGTATTTTTATTTCATCACTTAAAATGGGGATTGCAAATAATCTGTTCTCCATCATTTAGAAAATCTAGAATAGTAATTTTGTTTTTTTTAAAAAAAAGTTAATTTGCTGCTTTTTGTAAATATCATTTTATTTGAACAATAATGGATACACTAGAGGACTCCAATGGTCTTAACACAGTCTCAGAATTGTTTAAACAGCAGTGTTTATTTTATTATTTTAAGTTTTTTCAAAGGGATGTCTGAAGTTCTGAGGGTGAACCAGAGCTTACTGGGTTGCACTGTGAAAGTATTTGGCTATAGAACAAAATAATTCATCTTGAGTATCCATAGAAATCAGACAAGGATGAAAACATTACTTTTATATTATGTAAAGTCATTTGTGTATATGTATATTGTTTGCAGAAGAGAACAACCAAATACAGTGGCTGGTTAAACAAACAGAATATCCCAGCTATATAATCAAGGCACTTTAAAAAATGTCTTCACTGAGGTCCATAGTTTTCTTGAATGGTCTTTCCACAGGCTCATATTTTTTTTTTTTAAAGGGACACGGCAGTCACAATTAAACTGTCCTTATACAGTGAGAGTTATTATTTTAAAACAAATTCAGTTTAATTCTATGCTTTACTAATTTAGCTGCTATCCATAAGATTATACCTAGGTAGGCTCAGGAGTATGTACATGTCTTGTGCACTATATGCCATTAGTCTTTGTAACAATTATATACACTTAGTAGTACTCAAGACAGGTGAATGCTCCTGAGTCTACCTCAGTATGCTCTTATGGAAAGGAGATAAGTTTCAACAACAGATACCAAGATAAAGCGGAACATTTGATTATAGAAGTATACTGAAAAGCTTTTAACTGTACACTGTTTTATTTTCACTTCCATGCCGCTTTAATGTAAATTTGTTGGCCTAGATTCAATAAAACTTTTTAGTGCAACTTTGAAACTCAAACATTGTTGAGGATTTGTAACTGTAACTGTGCAGAGCAGCAAGCAACAAGTTCATCTCTACTGAAATTAATGGCACCCCTTTAATAGCCTATAATGATGTACGTCCTTTAGGTTAGAAAGGGAGTTGTTATGACAAGAACTTGTTTCAGATTCATAGCGGATTTATTTACCTATCTTTCCCAGCCAATCACCAAGGGTGTTTCTGCTGTAAAACATATTTAGTTGTATTAAGTACCCCAGTATGTTTTACAAGGAGAAACTCTAGCAACATGGAAAAACAATAACAGCAACCACAACACTTGGAAAACACATTTGAAAAACTGGTTCTATAAATGGGCGCAATTGTTAAATATTTGTATGTATGATTTATTAGCGTACTGTAGTCTCAGTAGATAGAATGGGGGCGATTTATTAAGCTCTGTATGGACCTTGATGCCCCTGTTTCTGCGTGAGCCTTCAGGCTTGCCGGAAACAAAAGTTATGAAGCAGCGAACTAAAGACATCTGCTCCATAACTTGTCCGCCTGCTCTGAGACCGCAGACAGAAATCAACCAATCAAATACGATTGTTTTGATTGACACCCTGAATCTGCAGGGGGCGGCATTGCACCAGCAGTTCACAAGAACTGCTGGTGCAATGATAAATGCCCACAGCGTATGCTGTCGGCATTTATTGATGTGCAGTGGACATGATATGCTACATCGTATAATGTCCGCTCGCACTATGATAAATGTACCCCAATGGTTCAGAAACCTTGCAGAGGTGAACAAGGGTCTGACCATGGGCGGTATGGGGCATTTTTTTTTTGGGGGGGGGGGGTTTCTGGAGGTGTGGGTGAGGTTTTTCAACTAAACCTTGTTCAAGCATGTAGAATTCAGAGACTTTTCCTCCTGTGAAGTATCTTGTCTTCCAGTCAAGTCTGGCTATTTCAAAGCTGACAAGTTTGCATAATATTATTTTTTTCTATTAGATCTCTTGAACTTTTCAAATTGTTATTTTGTGCCTGTGTTAGAATGAATTATTTCAGTGGGTAATTTTATTTCATTTTAATTTGGTTGTTTTGTAAGGTTTTAGATGCACTTTTGTGATGCTGTTATCCTTCTCAGTGGAAATCATTCTATGCAGTGAGAAGTGACCGAGAGACAATGTGACTCTGAATAAGGTCAGGAAATCTGCTACCATGGACAAATGGAGGGAATAAAGGAAATGTGTATGAAACCTGCACTGGTCATGTCTGTATTAATACATCCACTGCTACGCCTTCTACATCTAATTTTTCAAATGAATAATGAAAAGATCTGGGTATTCAGACGGGAAGCAAACAGAAAAACCAGTATGGAGCATCATAAATATTGAATCCAAAGAAATATTTGCCTGTGCAATTTTCAGTCACCAAAATACTTAAAATGATGCGAACATCAATCCTCTACCACATCAGAAAGTCAAGGACAATATTATGGTATAGTAATTTGTTTTTCCAGACAAAGTGAACCTTTATTACACCCCCCCCCCCCCAAACAATGCAAATACTGGATTACATTAATGTTGTTCTAAATGCTCTAGATAGATGATACAAAATGTATTCTCTGAGTCTAATTCTCAGTTGTTCACATATTTCTCAATTTTATACTCCTGTTCCTCCGCAGTTTCCATTACAATGTACTGATATAAAAATCCTTCAAATTCAACCTTTATATTGTTTGCTTTCTTTTCTAGGGTATTCCAGTCCCATAGAAGCATGTCTGATTAAGTTAAAGGCACATGAAACCTACATTTTTCTATCACAATTCAGATAGAACATTTTTAAAACTACCTCCCAATTGACTTATAGGGGGATATTTATCAAAGCCTCAACTATGCTGCACTCGCTGGCACCAATACGCTCGCCTAACATCGCGGCCGCGGACATGAATACGCTCTCCATATTTATAAAAAAGCCGGCAAAAAGCCACGCACCTAGTACAGGACAATGAGTGTTGTTAACTAACAGTCATCGATCTCGCTGCTATTCGGCTTTTTACCAATTTTATTTATACCCTGTCACTAAACGCCACCACTATACTAAAATGTTTAACCCCTATTCCGCCGCTCCCGGACCCCGCCACCACCTAAATAAAGTTATTAACCCCTATCCCGCCACTCGCGGACGCCGCAGCCACCTACATAAAGTTAATAACCCCTTTCCCGCCGCTCCTGGACCCCGCCGCCACCTAAATAAAGTTATTACCCACTATCCCACGGTCCCAGACCCCGCTGCAACCTAAATAAACGTATAAAGCTCTGGCCTCCCACATCACTATCATTAACTAAACCTATTAACCCCTAAACCACCAGCCCCTCACACCGCCATAAACTAAATTAAGCTATTAACCCCTAAACCTAACAACCCGCTAACTTTACATTAAACAAAATTACAACAACCCTATCTTATAATAAATTAAATCTTACCTTTAGAATTAAAATAAACTATATTAAACTATTAATTAACCTACCCTAACTATTATACTAAAATTAAATTAAACTAGCAATTAAATTAACTATATTACATATTAAAAAACCCTAACCCTACTCAAATTATTTAAATCTACTATTAAAAATTACTAAATTACAAAAAAAATAAACACTAAGTTACAAAAATAAAAACAAATTACACCTAATCTAATAGCCCTAACAAAATAAAAAATCCCCCCCAAAATAAAAAAACCCTAGCCTACAATAAACTACCAATGGCCCTTTAAAGGGCCTTTTGCGGTGCAAAGATCATTTTTTATCTCAGAACATGTTTCATAGTGTTTTTTTTTATTAGATTGACAATTTTGCTGATCAAGTAAGCAATTATCAAATATGAACTAAATGAGTACATTATTCACAGACACAAAAAAATAAAATGCAAATAGCCAGGATATGAAAAACTGGCTATTGTACTGGAAAATGAAATTAAGGAAAGAAGTGTATGTTTAGTATAAATACAACAACATGACTAAAACTACGCAAGCAAATGTAATTTTTATATAGAAAAATGGAATGTAAAGTAGAAGCAGAGTATAGAAATTTTTCAGTAACTTCATGAAGAAAACCATTAAAATACAATGAAACAAAATATAATTTTCTCAAATATCACTTAGATCCAATCTGTCTTACAGCATCCAATTAAAGGTACATGAAACCACATTTTTTCTTTCATGATTCAGATAGATCATACAATTTAAACAATTTTCCAGTTTACTTATATTGGGCCAGATTACAAGTGGAGCTCTAATTAATGCTTCCTCTCAAGCATTAATTGTGCTAGAAGTAAGCCTTTTGCGCTTGTCGGGTTGTGCTCGTATTATGAGTTGAAAGTAATCTGTTTTCACTCGAACGCTAACCCGACGAGCACAAAAAGCCGAACTTAGAATATCAAGTGACCATTCACGTATTCCCCATAGAAGTCAATGGAGAGGAAAAAGTGGGAAAAAACACCCCACTCTCACACAAACCCAATCGCATATTCTCAAGTGCGCAAACCCGTCATGAAAATCTGAATATTTCACATTGCAATGTTCTTCACATTACATAAAATGTTGTATTTATTCATAAATACATACTGTATATATGATGTTATTTTGGTACAATATATATCTATACCTATATCTATATAAGTCCAGGAGGACCCACACTCTCACTACAAAAATGCCAACCACCAGGGTTCAGTCCAATGGTTGTATATATTGCAAAAAACAGACAGCACTCACTGGACCAGGTTTAAAAAAGTGGAGCAAGTCCCAAAACGTCACAAAATAAATGAGTCTTTCACTTCTTTGAAATCCAGTGGGTACTGTCCGTTTTTTGCAATACATACCTATATCTATATATGTTTATATATAGGTATAGCTTTATATATAGATATATATAGGAATATCTACTTAGAAATACTTAGAACATATTTTGCTATGTGCAGAACATTGGAATGTGAAATATTTACAGTAAACACAGCTAGATTACAAGTTATGGCGTAATGGCTGTTCGCAAATAGCGTGTGCATTATTTTCATTGCGCATTCTTCATAGTGTAGGTATTACGAGTCTGAAAACAACCTTGTTACGCATCGTGGTAACACGAGTACCGCGTTTACTTCCCTAGCGTAATCATGGATGCGTAATGGATTCTCCCATAGAGATCAATGCAAACTGAAGACTAGACAGATTTTTCATCTCACACTCGATATCGCAAGAGCTACACACTGCTCTGTCATATTACACATACAACATAATGGACACTAAAAAGAATTAGATCAAATGTACAAACAACAATCGCTCACACAACATAGCACATACGCATTCGCATTCAACATTTACAATCCTTTACAACAAATACTACACAACATTTAAACGAGGATTAGGAAAATACGTTGCGATCTGCATCACGGAACAAAACAACATGAAAAAAGAATTGTACACTGATACACAAACAAAACATTCGCATTGGTGATTCGGAAACATTATTCAAAATACACATTTACAACAGTTAAAGGTACACTGAACCCAAATTTTTTCTTTTGTGATTCATATAGAGCATGACATTTTAAGCAACTTTCTAATTTACTCCTATTATGAATTTTTCTTCATTCTCTTGGGATTTTTATTTGAAATGAAAGAAAGTTTAGATGCCGACCCATTTTTGGTGAACAACCTGTGTTGTCCTTGCTGATTGTTGGATAAATTCATCCACCAATAAAAAAGTGCTGTCCAGCGGTTTGAACAAAAAAAAAGCTTAGATGCCTTCTTTTTCAAATAAAGATAGCAAGAGAACAAAGAAAAATTGATAATAGGAGTAAATTAGAAAGTTGCTTAAAATTGCATACTCTATCTGAATCACGAAAGAAAAAATTTGGGTTCAGTGTCTCTTTAACAAATACGATACCATCAGAAATCAACATTTCAATTTTGAGATACTAAATTAGGAGAATGTCATGCAAAACGATCACTATGACATCATCACATTATACACATTCCAGAAATACATATGTGCATTTAGAAACTCAATATGAGCATGCGCAAATTAAAACAACTACTCCACATTGCACACATACAAATCTTCACTAAAGCACGCCTGGACCTCGTTTACTTTGCAAACCGGTACGTTATTAACCATTTACATAGGGTATATAAGCATGCTAGAAACATGGCTTCCTTGACTGTATTGCTTTTTTGAGATAGGTGCAGGTCTAGGCGTTGGAGGTTTCAGAGCGTTAGCGAGTTAGTTAGTAAAAGAGAGAGAGTTAGTTAATGAGAGACAGTGAGAGTTAGTTAGTGAGAGAGAGTGAGAGTTAGTGAGAGAGAGAGTGAGTTAGTGAGAGAGAGAGTGAGTTAGTAAGAAGTTAGTGAGAGAGAGCGTTAGTGAGCGCGAGTTTGTGAGAGTTTGTCTAGGTGAGTGTGCGAGTGCTGTTTTTTTGTACATTACTTACTAAAAACATTAACATGCAAACACATTCAATACATACATACAGATATCAGTAGCACTACATACACACACATACACTCCATACCCCATTCCCTTTAATCCTACACTCCATACCCCATTCCCTTTAATCCTATACCTATCCCATAGTTAGATTATGATTGATTTACACCAACTTATTGTTTACATACCCTCATTTACTCCTTTTTTATATGTTTGTCTGTTTATTAATACCCCTTACCCTATTTTTTTAATCCCATTCACAGTTTGAGCACTTTTTACTTTTATTTCATTATTTTGACCCCCTTTCATTTGTGCACTTTCACATTTTGAAAAAGTATGGCCTAGGGGAGAGCCGAGGCAGGAGATCAGCGAGGAGCTCTTAGAGCTTATTAGGCAGCAGGTTAGTTAGCAGGTTAGGGAGCAGGTTAGGGAGGAGGTTAGGGAGGAGGTTAGGAAGGAGGTTAGGCAGGAGGTTAGGCAGGAAAGAGGGACAGGAAGGGGGAGAGGAAGGGAGAGAGGAAGGGGGAGAGGAACTAGAGAGGAAGGGGAGAGGAAGGGGGGAAAAGGAAGGGGGAGAGGTCAGGATAGGTGCCATTGTTGAAGATGAAAAAGTGGCTGGGCCCAGTGGTGTAGGTCAGGAGCACAGACAGGGCACATTACAGTCCAGAGAACAGAGGCTCACATCACAGGGGAAGCCCAGGCAGAGGGAGAGGTATACCAGGGAGGAGAAGAGGCCCTTATAGCAGCCTATATTGAGAGGGCTAGGAGGCTACAGGCGCCGAAGGCCACCCCTTCAGAAAAAAATAAGTTGTGGCTGGAGATCAGGGATGCCGTCAATGCAGTGGGGGAGTTCAGGAGGGATGTCAAATCAATACAGTACCACTACCGGGAATGCAGAAGTGAACTCATGAAGAAGATTTCAAGGGAGAGGGAATACCATGCAGGGACCAGTGGTGGGCCGGAACAAATATTTGTATACAGCCGCTGGGAGGACATGCTGCATCCCAACATCTCTGAGGTGTCCATAGTAGGTATCGAAGGAGGAATTGATACCGGGAACCTGCACTTCTCATCTGCTGATAAACTCATTTAATAATCTCTTTACATCCACCTCATAACCCATTCACACGCAAAATAAATTAGGGATATTACTAACGAAATTACGCTTTTTTCAACATTATTACGTAAACACATTCAGAATTACCTTGAGAAAGTTTCATTTGAAGAAAAGCCATCACATTAGTATTTAGTCTACAGATTAGGTGTGCAATTAAACAGATTTAAGACGCAAGCAAAAATACATTCATATTGACCATCTAGATATCTGAAAGACAGGTTTGCAAATACGTAAATCGTATTGATTGCTTTTGGTTACAATTGAATTACAAAGGCAGCCACATTAATACACTTTCAAATATAACATTTACATCTTTATTTGAAACTGTGCGAATATCTCTATTTCTTTCATTTTCAAATATACAGCGAATGAGGCCGGGGAGGAGGAAACACAGCACGAACATGCTCCTTCTTCACCCAGGCATGAGAGTGGTGCAGAAGATGACAGGACAACTCAGGGAGAACTGGAAGATATACCTGCACCATCCCCCCCTGCAGAAGCCCCCCCTGCAGAAGATATCCCTGCAGCAGCAGCCCCCCATGCAGCAGCTCCTCCTGAGGAGAACATCCCCCCAGATATCCTAGAGGTGGAGCTGATGAGGGGCTTCCTGGAGGAAATGCAGACCTTCCGGAGGGCACAACAGGCACACACAGAGTTCCTGACCAACGCAGTGAACCACCTGATCGAAGGACAAACTAATATGTTAAATGTTCTAAATAATATATTGCAGGTCCTCCGGGAGGTGGCAAGCAGACCAGATCCAGGAATGGGAAGACCATCAGCTCCTGGACCATCAGGTCCTTGGCCTCTTCCGTCTCCTACTCTGCCTGGTAAATCCCCAACCTCACAGTACTCCTCCTCCCCTTCTTCCCCAACCATCTCCAATGAGGACACGACGGAGGGGGCATTTGCCCTCCCCAGAGCCTTAGTCTCATGGGAAGAAGGGAAGGAGGAAGAAGTAATTATGTATATATTTTTTTTATTTTAAATTTAATGTGTAAAGGATAGGTATGTGATGATGTTGTCTTCTTACACTTGTGGAGCACATTGTGTATTTAATAGGCTTCAATGGGACCAGCTCCATGGAGGCAGATTGATTGCAGAGTGTGTTTTACAAGTGTGTGGAGACAACATCATCACATGCTGTCCTTGTTGATTAGATTGATTGGTTTTTGTGATGTGATGTCCAAACCTGTTTTCCTAATACAAAACAATGACCATTACAATTATACATGATGGCATATCACTGTGTTGATGCAAACAGCATAGCTTAAACAAGAACATATGCTAACATATACAAAGACTTATGGCACATTGGTATATCTATACATGCTTTTTAAATAAAGCAAATATTGGTATTTTTTAATAAGCCTATATGCGATATTTCTCTCGATGTGTTGACAACATTGAATACCTTAAATAAAGTGTACATTTTTCAAGCTAGCTTAAAGTGTTTTACTTATTTGGGAAATATATTTAATTTAAAAGGTGCATGAAAGCAGAAAATTCGCTTACATGATTTTAACATTTTAAACAACATTCACGTTTACTCATATTCTTTGATTCGTTATCTTGTTATCCTTTGCTGAAAGGTTTATCTAGGAAAGCTCAGGAGCAGTAACGAACATAGCTTTGATCTGCTGATTGGTGTATATATCTACCAATTGTTATTGCCTCACCCATGTGTTCACTTAAAAACTAGTAGTGTATTGATGCTCCTCCAACACATTATACCAAGAGACTGAAGCACATTTGAGAATAGAAGAGAATTGGAAACCGGGTTAAAATTGTATGTTCAACATAACTAATGAAAGATACATTTAAGGTTTCATATCCCTTTAAGAGTTATATTTCAAAATCATGATCACAGGACTATATTTGGAGAACAACAATGTTTAATCGATACATGACACGATATTGAACATTTCAGGACATAAAATCTATAAAAAGTATACATCTCATATATACTGTATATCATGATATAGGTGAATGCATGTTGAGACATGACTTCAAATACAAATGCGCATTTTTAGGAATTAAACACAACACATTCATTATTTGTTAATGTCCAAATATTGTTGACAAACATATTAAATAAGATTGCGTATATTCATCGATGAACATTCATGGATTAGCACTTGCCTCAAAATATATTCGGGATCAACAACACATTGCCTTCATTCGTTTCTTTCACGAGACAGCCATCAATAGATATTTCTTTAGTCTTTATCATCTATGTTTCAACAATGTACATGATTGACACAATCCATAAACCGAAAAAATCATGTTTTTAAACTTATGTTCTCATTCGCAAACATGGTGCATATCCATCAAATGATGGATTTAACACCTTTGCATGTGACGTCTTACGCAACATGGCGCATCCAATATTACGGAACAACGTAATCCAATCAAATGACGGATTTAACACCTTTGCAGCATGTGACGTCTTATGCAGCATGGCACATCCAATATCGCTGAACAACATAATCCAATCAAATGACGGATTTAACACCTTTACATGTGAAGTCTTACGCAACATGGTGCATCCAATATCGTGGAACAAAGTAATCCAATCAAATGACAGATTTAACACCTTTGCATGTGACGTCTTACTCAACATGGCGCATCCAATATTGCGGAACAACGTAATCCAATCAAATGACGGCTTCAACACCTTTGCATGTCAATAACAAATGTATTTCTATTTAAAAAACTAGCATGTGCTATATTGTTAACTAGCAAGCATGTATGTTTTATGTAATGCACAGCTTCACATAATGTAACGCTAGATAACATAATACTGTGCTATGTGAAATATAATCCATTGTTGGTCAAAAATATATATTTCATTAGAATAGGAAGATTAGGAAATATTTAGGAAGCATCAATGTTTAACATAGAAATAATGCTACTATATACATCATGAAAATGTGTATTGTTTATACATTATATGTTACCTATAGCAATATATCGTTTGATAATTAAATATAATCAAAAATAATAGAAAGAGATTAATCATCTAAAATGAGTGCATTACACATAGTGATTTCTTATCTTATACTACCACAATAATATGTAAGGAAAATTGGATGTGCTGCCAACATTAAGATAATAGTCTGTTTTAAATATATTATATGTGTATGTTGATTTCCAAAGCAAAAATAATAAAATGTACATTATGAATGCATATCCATAAATTAAGAATTGTGGTCAGCATCACTTAAGGATTAAAAACATAAAATAACTTTTATTACAAATGATATTAATAAATAAAGAAGAAATATAACATTTTAATGACATTATTACTTTTATTATGATAAATATGATTTATGAAGGTCATAAAACATAAATAAATAATAGGACACATATATCCTATTTATTTATAATCAGAATTATAACACAGCCCCTTTGGAGCCATCTGACAAAGTGACATAGTGCATCACAGTCCTTTCATGGAGTGGGCAAGGGTAAACAAAGACCAGCATAGCCCCTTTGGAGCAATCTGACAAGGTGGCATAGTGCATCACAGTCCTTTCATGGAGTGGACAAGGGTAAACAAAGACCAGCATAGCCCCTTTGGAGCTATCTGACAAGGTGACATAGTGCATCACAGTCCTTTCATGGAGTTGACAAGGGTAAACAAAGGCCAGCATAGCCCCTTTGGAGCCATCTGACAAGGTGACATAGTGCATCACAGTCCTTTCATGGAGTTGACAAGGGTAAACAAAAGCCAGCATAGCCCCTTTGGAGCCATCTGACAAGGTGACATAGTGCATCACAGTCCTTTCATGGAGTTGACAAGGGTAAACAAACATCAGCATAGCCCCTTTGGAGCCATCTGACAAGGTGACATAGTGCATCACAGTCCTTTCATGGAGTTGACAAGGGTAAACAAAGGCCAGCATAGCCCCTTTGGAGCCATCTGACAAGGTGGCATAGTGCATCACAGTCCTTTCATGGAGTTGACAAGGGTAAACAAAGGTCAGCATAGCCCCTTTGGAGCCATCTGACAAGTTGACATAGTGCATCACAGTCCATTCATGGAGTTGACAAGGGTAAACAAAGGCTGGCATAACCCCTTTGGAGCCATCTGACAAGGTGACATAGTGCATCACAGTCCTTTCATGGAGTTGACAAGGGTAAACAAAGGCCAGCATAGCCCCTTTGGAGCCATCTGACAAGGTGACATAGTGCATCACAGTCCTTTCATGGAGTTGACAAGGGTAAACAAAGGCCAACATAACCCCCTTAGTCGAAATCTGACAAGGTGAAATAGTGCAAAAGGCACAACAAGAACAAACAATAAAAATACAAAATTGGCCAATGGGCAAGAAATATAACATAACATGTGGATGGAGGAGTTATTTGTGCTCCCTCGGGTCATCTCCGGATCCTCCATTTACTGGGGCATCATCCTCAACTTCCTCAGCCTGAGGTTCTGCAGCTGCGGCTTGATGCCTTTCCTCCATACGTATGATGCACATTAGCATCAGGCTATTAAGCCACAGCTGTATAACCATGATGTCATGCATACTTCCCAGCAACTGATTTAAACTCAGCATGGTTTACTCCAAACGTGCTAGAGCCTCTAGCATCAACCATGAGTCACAACCTAAACAAAAATAAAGATTAAAAATTATTATTAATTACAGATCATAATAAAAATATAGGAAAGAGACATTGTACTAATTAAAATACAAATCATGATTATAATAACATATGCGATAGAGAAGAAGAATTACACATTAAATATGTTCTTCTTAGATAAACCATTAAGATATTAAGAAAACTAAAAACCATATTGATTGGAAAAACATTATTTCTTTGGTTTATGACACACTGTGAAAAGTGTGGTGATGACAAATACAAAATAATGGCATATATACATAATTTATATCCAACATATATAGGCAATATCATTTAGATATTAAAAAATGAGGATGATAATTTCATAAAATGTAAATATGAAACATTTACTTTCATAAAATAAAGAAAAGTTTTATAAATCAACTTTCAGATTCAAAATCAATTTATATATAATTCGATCAGTATAATGTCCCTTTAAGAATGTATGTTCTAATGTTGATTTGTACTGATACTTACATCGGTGGCTGGGAAGGAGAACATGACACCCAGGACAAGGAAGGTGGGGATCAGGGTAAATGTGTTGGTGGGAGGGATGTGACGAGGTAGGGCATGTTGGTCCTGCTCCGGTGGAGCCTGCACAGGTATGGAGGGTGGGGCCAGGGCAATTGGTGCCTGTGCAGATGGGGCAGGAGCAGGACAGGTAAGACGGGGAGAGTGGTGAGGGGGGGCAGGGGGTTGGTTTTGGGAAGGAGCAGGACGGGAAGAGCGTTGATGGGGGGGAAGGGGGTGGGTTGTAGGGGGGAGGGTGATGCCCAGAAGTGGAAGGTCCATCTGAAATATATAATACAATTTTAAAAATACATATATTATATGAAAATATATTATTATATTGAAATAAATTAATATTCACCATCATTTAAAATCTGTATTCATTTTCTCATAAAATATTTATACAAAGTCACAATAATAACTATGTTTAAAGGTATTGATTGATTTGAAGCAAGTCTAATTTATAATAATATTTAATTGATCCTTGAAACTCTGATTGCTCACTGGTATTTTTCATAGAAAATTTGATCAATACATTAAAAATCATATTTTTCAAAGTCAACATTATGTGCTAATCTTTATGATTTTACAATATGATATTTCACTTTTTGATAATTTATCAGTATGCATGTATGCATTTGATATTGAAACGCCAGAGTTCTTTTAGATACATGCCCGTGGATTGACTTTGGAGACTCCACCAATTGGATAATATGGGAGTGTGTAATATGATCAAATATAAATGGCCACTCCACATAGCCTTTGAAACAAGGTAATCACTGATTATCATATAGATTAAGATGATTGCTTTTATAATCTTAAATATAATTATTTTAAGCTTGATGGTTCAATCAATTACTATTCCGAATTTATACACGGTAGATACTACTGTTCATATTAAATATTACGAATAGAATGTATCTATCTGACATTACTTTTACAGAGTATGTTTTGTAAATATATCTTTTACATTAGGATTAAATGTATGTCATCCCAATATTAATAGACACATTCAGAATTGAACTTTTTAGGTTAGAGGAATATTAATGTTTGTTTGAGTGAAATGGACAGTCTACACATAAATCATTTTCAAATCCATTTACATATCATACATCATGAAATGAAATCAATTAATTTCAACATGATTATGTTTTATGTATACTTAGAAATGGCTGAGAAGCTCAAAACAATGATGACATAATGAGATGGTCTGCATCTAGGCACTTAGATGATTAGCAATGACTGTCTGTACAATCATAAGATGATTATTGGTTGTTTGGATGTAATATGCATGTGACATCATGATATCATTAATGACAATTTATACATAAATAAGCAAATAAATCCATAATTTCTATGTTCATTCTGCATGATATAGAAAGGGGGGCAGTAGTGTATTTGAAAATTAATGGAATAATATATTTTAAAGGGACCAAGCTGTAGACTTTAGTTTTCTTCAATATTATGATTTTGAAACAATTCACGTTATAGACATGTTGTTATATATATTTGACGTACCATCAGACTCCAAGGGAGCCACATTCTCCTCCATCGCACATTTTAACAACCATATGTGTAAAACATAATATGTTGTGTACACGTTAAAATCAAATATTGTAACATGTGTTACTGGTGCTTAAGGACACACATCAATGTTGCATTAAAGAGATTCTGAATCAAAGTTAGGAATTTTATAATTTTGATGGAGCATGCGATAAAATATATAATTATCGATGATTAATAATTAAATGTGATTGTCTGTATTTTGTAAATCCGGAAAAAAGCATGATGATTGTTGTCTACATTTATACAAAATATCAACATGTGCTAGCCATGTTCAGAAGCACAAAGGTGTAGAATAAGAAGCTTTAAGATCTTAATATTAAACTAATAAAAAAAAATATATATATATATATATATATATATATATATATATATATAATTAGAGGAGTACATTATAAGTTTTATTCAAATGGAATGCTTCATCATAATCATTATCCGAATATTTTTGCAAAAGACACATTTAATGACGTATGAATGAGTAAATGGACTTACCAGCATCCTACAAAGGCAAGTCTGCATCGGTGCTGGATCCCTCTGGGCTTGTCAAATTAACTTCAACTCTTAATGATATAAATAAATATTATGTACCACAATTTGTACATCAGCTTTAAATAGACATATTTGTTAATATAAAATAAAATTATTCTAAACTATTTAAAATAATATCTTTTGAAATGTAAAGACTAGACCACTAATATGAAAATCAAATTAATTAGTTCATCAAGGTGAGTGGAAAGAAAATGATGTCTTTCACATATGTCCTATTTCTTAAAATATTAGATATCCGATTCTTATCATATTAATCTATGGCATATCTAAAAATAACTATTGGTCTCTGTTTAAAAATAAATCAAGACAGACAATTAACACTTTGAATAACAACTGGTGACAACTAGAGCATAATACATGTGGCACATATATAAATTTGTGCAATGTACAGTAATCTGGTTTCTGACACAAAACATATTGATCACAATACAAGACATAAGATATATTTTAAAATATGTCATCATGGTGCTGTTAGAATATGCTTATATATAAAGGTAATCCAAGAGTGAAAGATGTGATTTAAAGTATTGCTTCATCAAAACAGTGTAATGATTAATAAAGATATTTTGCATCTTTAGATAAATTCAATATCAATATTTGAGAATGTCACTCTAAAGGAATAGTCTATTCCATATGTTAAAGGGACAGTCAACACCAGAATTTTTGTTGTTTAAAAAGATAGATAATCCCTTTATTACCCATTCCCCAGTTTTGCAAAACCAACACTGTTATATTAATACACTTTTTACTTCTGTGACTAACTTTTATCAAAGCATCTTTTGACCGCCCCTAATCACATGACTTTTAGTTCTTATCTATTGAATTGCATTTTAGCCAATTAGTGCAGTGTCTGCCACTAGCCACGAGCGTGATCACAATGCTATCTATATGGCCTACATGAGCTTGCTCTCCCCTGCTGTGAAAAGTAAATAAAATAGAGGCGGCCTTTAAGTGCTTAGAAATTATCATATGAGCCTTCCTAGGTTTGCTTTCAACTAGAATACCAAGAGAACAAAGCAAAATTGTTGATAAAAGTAAAGTGGAAAGTTGTTTAAAATTACATGCCCTATTTGAAAAATGAAAGGTTTTTGGACTTGACTGTTCCTTTAATGTAATGAATCGGATAGAGCATGCAATTTCAGTCAAATATATAATTTCCTCCTATCATCATGAATATTTAATTATCCTTCTCTCTTAATGATAAGAATAAAATATCAAAGCATATGAGATGGATATTTATCTATTCTGCACATGTGTAAAAATGTGTTATTGTTGTCTAAATGTAGCCACCAACTGTCAAGCACTACCCAGGTGCTGAATCCAAAATGGGCAAGACCCGAAGATTACATTCAAATTCAAAGATAGCAAGATTATCTTAACTAATACATTGAAATTTTAATTACAATGGAATTCAGTCTCTGAATCGTAATTCTTCTTTTTAAATACACTTGAAATCTAATTAGAGGATCCATGTTAATATAGATCAATGTGAATGTGTTAGGCAATGTTATGTTCAAATTTGTAAGCCAAAAGTGAAGTATAATGAGACATACAAGACTGGGACAAACCCGAGCTTGAGGGTCCAGCACCAACATCCATATCTGTAAAATATTCAATCCGGATTGGATATCATTAATAAAAATCATAGCTTTGACACGAACAATCATACATTGTTTTTTAATTTGACAAAGTTAAACATATTTTAATTCTTCATGTGAGTTCATTGTTTTCTAAAATGTATTTATAAATAAAGAGATCATGTATGTTTATTTTAAAGCTTTTATGTTCTTGACTGTCCCTTTAAGTCATTTTACGTATTCTTGCATTGTCATCAATTTTTATACATTGGTCTGTCAATTTTTAATTTTATATTGCTAGTATAGCTTTTGTAATTTAGAATATTGAAAATCAGGATACTGTATTCTTAACATGTATACTAATTAATGTATACATTTGACAAACTTGTCTAAAGTAATGCCACTGTTACTGCAAACACATGTTCACGGCTCTGCGCAATTATATCTTCCATGATCATTGCACAATAATTAATTAAAAGCATAATTGCATATCCGTGATTATGAATTGATTTGGATCTAGTAGTGTGATGAGTATAATTTTTAAAGCTTTCGAATATATTTACAATTGTGTGTGTCACGATATTCCAATAGGATAATTGTAGAGATTTAATGATACAAATTAATATTTCTAAGTTTTGTATGCATTGATATTTAATGTATGAAATGGTGGACAAATCATTAGACATCAAATAGGAATAATGCTTTTTCTTGCGCTCTCCCGAATATGCGTCACAGAGATAAAATGGAATTGCGCATTCGTGAAATCCATATTCTCCGCCATTTCATACATTGAATATCGATTCATACAAAACTTAGAAATATTAATTTCACGGATTTCACTGATGCGCAATTCCATTTTAGCTCTGTGACGCATATTTGGGAGAGCTAAAAAAAACAAAAACATTATTCCTATTTGATGTGTGACAAATCTAAATTCAGATGTCTACTATGATAGGTAACGTCTGTTGTGAGATTTATATAGGTTGAATATATGACTCATTTCTTAAATATATACTCAAATATTAAAATATTATATGAAGTCTGATCTTTACCTGGTTCAGCCTCTGTCCTGCTTCCTCCCAGGTGACCGATTGGAGCTGCACTGGCCTCAAGGTCGGGAGTTTCAGGACCAGCAGCTGGGGACTGGGAGGGGGGCGAGGATCGGGTGGCAGAAAATCCCTGGGGGAAACGGAGATTGAGAAGGGCGAATAAAGCCTCCTCATGAGGTTGTAGGACTAGTTTCCGTGGGGGTGGACCTGGATTCTCACCTCTATGACAGGCACTAATCCACTCCCTCATGAGGCGGATTTTATTACGCAGCCGCAACCTCATATCACCGAATCTCAGTATGATTTTCTAGGCTTCTCTGGGCGTCTGCCACCACATTCACAGAAAGGGTGATAGACACCCAGAGGGCCCTTTTGACCACCCCAGTCATCAACCTCTTCTGAGCCCCAAACAGCTGCGGATAAAACTCCTCGACCACGTACACCAGTGCAGCACTTTCCTGTCTGGTAAACCTGGGAGACATCCTGACAAAATACACGCATAAGAGAACTGACAAAAATTTGCAAGGTGTAATGGACTTTTTTTATGGGGAAGTAAACATGAGATACACCATGGGACATGGTATCTGTACATCTGATTGGATAAAATAATGTAATTTTGTTAGCATGTCTATGAGGCCATACTGACTCAAGTCATGTTTGTGTGATGAACTCTGATTGGCCGTTACTTAATGGTTCATGGATTCATATCTTTGTAACTTCCATACACATACGTCCTGGGGGTGCTGTTACTACATTTGGCATGTAGACTTTTCTTTAGAATTTATGGGAATGGAATGCGTATATATGACGCATATAAAATATACGGAATCCGTTAAATATTAATCTATTTTGTTGACATTTGAACTAGATATTATTTTTAATCACTATAGTAAATATAATCCAGTCACATTAGTAAATGTTTATGACACATTTCGATGTTTAATATTGATCAATAGATGTGTAACATTTTTCAAGTTATTTAAAAAAGTTTACAAATATTTTAGATTCAAAAATGTAAATATTTTATGTATTCTTTGTTTATTAAATAAATATCGTGACTCATTGGAAAGTATTGACAGTGTTCTTTTAAATGTATTTATAATCCCAACAATCGATTGTCTGCTAAGTGACAGTGTGTGAAATTATATTCGACTTTTCATAAATGCGAATCTTGTGTTGAAAGATACGTTTACCATGCTATATTTCAATAATGGTGAAATGCGTTCTTCGTATTTATAATGGACGTTACTTTGAGAAAATAAAGGGACATTTTTTTTATGGAATTCAACGTTTCTGGTCCTTATTTATAAAAATCAAATAGAGCATGTATTTGTCTGATATGCTCACATATCATTTTCTTTTTCATGGTGTCTTTATTGTTAAGGAGCAGATATGCAATAGTGTGACGTATCTAAAGACATCTGGCTAACCATTGCAACTATGCATTGTTGTCCACCCACAAATAAGCAGATATCTCCCAGTAATGCTTTGCTGTTCATAAGCCTATGCATATAGTTTTTTCAAACTTAGGATAACCTGAGAATGAACCGTATGTGATTATCTAAGTAAAATTTTATTTTAGATTCAAATCTGCTCTTTCACAATCATGGAAGATTAACTTTGGGTTGCATGTCCCTTTCACTACAAATGAAATAGCCATCACAAGCGATTAAGTAAAACTAAATAGTTGACATATTTACTTTTACAATATTGCTCCTCTCATTGATGAATGCATGTAATAGCCACTATTCTAATAGTAAATATGCAATGTTAAAATTTTCAATAAATATGCAGTCATGTCTAAATATGATAATATATTTAAGTAGATGAGTGTATACCCCGTGAAAGGTTATATACATTTAAAGGGACAGTAAACCAAAAATAGATATTTACTTTAATACACATTCCACATTTTGTCATAATCAACCCTGTTATATGAATATACACTTGACCTGTGTGAGGACCTTGTATGTAAACTGACCACTTATCTCCTTTGATTGAGCTTTTTAATGATTCAGTGCAGACTCTTAAAAGGACAGTATACTGTAATATTTGGTTCACTTAATGTGTTTACAATTCCTTATTATTTAAGGGGGATTGGTTGTGTGGGTGGTGGGTTTTACTGTTGGGGGGTATTTCTATTTTTATTTGCAGGTAAAAGAGCTGATTTCTTTGGGGCAATGCCCCACAAAAGGCCCTTTTAAGGGCCATTGGTAGTTTATTGTAGGCTAGGTTTTTTTTTATTTTGGGGGGGCTTTTTTATTTTGATAGGGCTATTAGATTAGGTATAATTAGTTTAACCCCTTAATGACTGAGGACGTGCAGGGTACGTCCTCAGAAAAAAGGCAGTTAACGCCTGAGAACGTACCCTGCACGTCCTCAGTGTGGAAAGCAGCTGGAAGCGATCCTGCTCGCTTCCAGATGCTTTCCGGTTATTGCAGTGATGCCTCGATATGGAGGCATCCTGCAATAACCTTTTCAAGCCATCCGGTGCAGAGAGAGCCACTCTGTGGCCCTCTCTGCACCGGAGATCGGTGGCTTGCTGCGTTGGTGGGTGGGAGCCGGACCGGGAGGCGGGTGGCGGCCATCGATGGCCCTGGTTATGTGAAGGGGGGCGGGATCGTGGGCGGGGGTGGCTGGGGGCGCGCACTGGCGCGTGCGCGTGCACGGGAGGGTGGGGGGCGGGCGCGTGCACGGGGAGGGAGCGGGTGGGAACCGCTACACTACAGAAAATGCTGAAAATAAAAAATGTGAAAAATGTAAAAAAAAAATTACGATCAGCAAGGTGGTGGGGGTTTGTCTGTGGGGGGGGGGAGGGGGGTTGGGGAAGCTACACTACAGAAAAAAAAATAAACAAAAAACCACTTTTTATTGCAAACTGGGTACTGGCAGACAGCTGCCAGTACCCAAGATGGCCCCCAATAAGGCAGAGGGGAGGGTTAGAGAGCGGTTTTGGGGGGGATCAGGGAGGTTGGGGGCTAAGGGGGGGATCCTACACAGTAGCATATGTAAGTATGCTAAAAAAATTTTTTTTTTTTTTTTTTAAAACCCTTTTATTTTAGTACTGGCAGACTTTCTGCCAGTACTTAAGATGGCGGGGACAATTGTGGGGTGGGGGAGGGAAGGGAGCTGTTTGGGAGGGATCAGGGGGTGGGATGTGTCAGATGGGAGGCTGATCTCTACACTAAAGCTAAAATTAACCCTGCAAGCTCCCTACAAACTCCCTAATTAACCCCTTCACTGCTAGCCATAATACACGTGTGAGGCGCAGCAGGATTTAGCGGCCTTCTAATTACCAGAAAGCAACACCAAAGTCATATATGTCTGCTATTTCTGAACAAAGGGGATCCCAGACAAGCATTTACAACCATTTGTGCCATAATTGCACAAGCTGTTTGTAAATGATTTCAGTGAGAAACCTAAAATTGTGAAAAATTTTACGTTTTGTTTAATTTGATCGCATTTGGCGGTGAAATGGTGGCATGAAATATACCAAAATGTGCCTAGATCAATACTTGGGGTTGTCTACTACACTACACTAAAGCTAAAATTAACCCTACAAGCTCCCTAAAAGCTCCCTAATTAACCCCTTAACTGCTGGGCATAATACACTTGTGGTGCGCAGTGGCATTTAGCGGCCTTCTAATTACCAAAAAGCAATGCCAAAGCCATATATGTCTGCTATTTCTGAACAAAGGGGATCCCAGAGAAGAATTTACAACCATTTATGCCATAATTGCACAAGTTGTTTGTAAATAATTTCAGTGAGAAACCGAAAGTTTGTGAAAAAATTTGTGAAAAAGTGAACGATTTTTTGTATTTGATCACATTTGGCGGTGAAATGGTGGTATGAAATATACCAAAATTGGCCTAGATCAATACTTTGGGATGTCTACTAAAAAAAAATATATACATGTCAAGGGATATTCAGGGATTCCTGAAAGATATTAGTGTTCTAATGTAACTAGCGCTAATTTTGGAAGAAAAATGGTTTGGAAATAGCAAAGTGCTACTTGTATTTATGGCCCTATAACTTGCAAAAAAAGCAAAGAACATGTAAACATTGGGTATTTCTAAACTCAGGACAAAATTTAGAAACTATTTAGCATGGGTGTTTTTTGGTGGTTTTAGAAATGTAACAGATTTTGGGGGTCAAAGTTAGAAAAAGTGTGTTTTTTTTCCATTTTTCCTCATATTTTATCATTTTTTTATAGTAAATTATATGATATGATGAAAATAATGGTATCTTTAGAAAGTCCATTTAATGGCGAGAAAAACGGTATATAATATGTGTGGGTACAGTAAATGAGTAAGAAGAAAATTACAGCTAAACACAAACACCGCAAAAATGTAAAAATAGCCTTGGTCCCAAACGGACAGAAAATGGAAAAGTGCTGTGGTCATTAAGGGGTTAAATATTTGATAATTTATTTTTTATTTTGTGTAACTTAGTGTTTATTTTTTTTGTAACTTAGTGTTTGTTATTTTGTGTAACTTAGTTGTTAGTTTTTTGTAACTTTGTAATTTTTAATAGTAGATTTAAATTATTTGAGTAGGGTTAGGTTTTTAACTATATAATATAGTTAATTTAATTTGTAGTTTAATGTAATTTTAGTATAACAGTTAGGGTAGGTTAATTATTAGTTTAATATAGTTTAATGTAATTTTAGTATAATAGTTAGGGTAGGTTAATTAATAGTTTAATATAGTTTAATGTAATTTTAGTGTAATAGATAGGGTAGGTAATTAATAGTTTAATATAGTTTAATTTAAATCTAAAGGTAAGTTTAAATTTATTATAAGATAGGGATGATGTAGTTTTAATGTACAGTTAGCGGTTTGTTAGGTTTAGGGGTTAATAGGTTAATTTAGTTTATGGCGATGTGGGGGGCTGGCGTTTTAGGGGTTAATAGGTTTAGTAAGTGGTAGTGATGTGGGAGGCCAAGGGTTTAGGGGTTAATACATTTATTTAGTTGCGGTGGGCTCCGGGAGCGGAGGGATAGGGGTTAATAACTTTATTAGAGTTGCAGTGGACTCCGGGAGCGGAGGGATAGGAGTTAATACATTTAGTTAGTTGCAGCGGTGTCGGGGAGCGGCGGAATAGGGGTTAATAAGTTTATTAGAGTAGCGGTGGGCTCCGGGAGCAGCGGGATAGGGGTTAATAACTTTATTTAGTTGCGGCGGGGTCCGGGAGCAGCGGGATAGGGTTTCAACATTTTAGTATAGTGACGGTGTTTAGTGACAGTATATAAATAAAGCTGGGAAAAAGCCAAATAGCAGCGAGATCGATGACTGTTTAGTTAACAACAGTCCACTGCACATCGCCCCGTACTTGGTGCACGGCTTTTTGACAGCTTTTTATATAAATATGGAGAGCGTATTCAGGTCTGCGGCCGCAATGTTAGGCAATGTCAGGCGAGAGTATTGGTGCCGTCGAATGCAAGAAAGTTGACGGCTTGATAAGAAGGCCTCTAGATATCTATATATATACATCATTTAAAATTAATCACATTAAATTGTGTAATCAAGAGTTGACTTACATATTAACATTTAAAATTAGACAAAATAATGCCTAATATCCTATTTTGTGCTAAAATTCATAATTATTAAATTGTTTGAGGGACATAATTGAATGTAATATTTCCTGTCCCTTCAAAAACTAATATACCTAAATGTCACCTGTGAAATGTATCCCTTTATCTGTAAGATCGATCACAAACTGAGTCCTCTCTAGCACAAAGTAGGGGAATGTATATTAAATAAATGTCTTCAAAAATAGGACATGGTGAAAATTGTCAGACACATTCAATATATTATGAACTATTTTCACATTATTCCTCCTATGATTCTTACCAATAGCATGCATTGTGCAAACTAATCTGGATGTATGATCTTTAAAAGTTGATTCTATTCAAAATATCAGTTTATCTTCATTATGTGTCACATTCATCAATTTCCAAATAAAGGATTGTGAAATGTCATCTAAAAGAAATGAGGAAACATAAGTGTTTCCCATAGGATGTATCCTGCATCCCCCCAGTCTTATTCCGTACAATTGTGTACATTTACCATGTGAACGTGTCTTTGTATGGTTTTCGAAGTCAGCACAGTTGAAAGACAATGCCACAGACATGATCACATTGGTATTCTTCACTTTCAGTCTGGTATTCTTCACTTTCAGTCTGTAGATGAAGTCAATCTCCCTAATGGAAAATAAAGTGTAAATCAAACTCTAATAAAATGGTACATAGTTCTGCATCCCTCCCACTAACACTATTTCCTAAAATATTTATATGAATAACTTACTAAGCGTATGTAGCCTCTTTTGTGTTATATTATAACAATAAATTGTGAAGCAGATTCACATACATTGTCCATACTTAAAGGGACAGTCAACACCAGAATTTTTGTTGTTTTAAAAGATAGATAATCCCTTAATTATTACCAATTCCTCAGATTTGCATAACCAACACAGTTATAATTATACACGTTTTACCTCTGTAATTACCTTGTATCTAAGCCTCAGCAGACTGTCCCCTTATTTCAGTTTTTTTGACAGACTTGCATTTTAGCCAATCAGAGCTGACTCCATGGTAAATTCACGTGCATGAGCTCAATGTTATCTATATGAAACACATGAACTAATGCCCTCTAGTGGTGAAAAACTACCAAAATGCATTTAGATTAGAGGTGGCCTTCAAGGTCTAATAAATTAGCATATGAACCGCCTATGTTTAGCTTTCAAGTAAGAATACCAAGAGAACAAATCAAAATTGGTGATAAAAGTAAATTGGAAAGTTGTTTAAAATTACATGCCCTATTTTTTGGACTTGACTGTCCCTTTAACCTCTGATGTATGACTTTGTCAATTCTAATGTGCTTCAGAGTATCCCTTTATCTGCTATCTGTGGCATCTATCCCTTTCAGAATATCTCAAATCTAATAATCTCTAAACTAAATACTACATGTAAACTAATTGTATGCCTTATGATGGATCATTGCGCAAAATCCCCCCCCCCCCAGTCTCGGGCCATACATTGTGTATACTTACCATCTGATGTTGTCTTTAAAAATCAGGTGAAGGACGCTGCAGGCTATAACAATCTTCGCCACCTTACTAGGGCTGTATTGGAGGGCTCCTCCAGACCTGTCTAGGCATCTTAACGCATTTTGAGGAGCCCAAACATCCACTCCACTACAGCCCTAGTCCGCTTGTGCGCATGATTGTAGCGCACCTGTGCCTCATCAGCTGGGTTACGCAGTGGCGTAATGAGCCAAGGCCGGCTCATGTAACCCAAATCACCTATGAATAATTAACATGACAAAATGTCAATAATATAAATATCTGAAAAAGTATATGAAAAAATAAATAAAAAAAATAATAAAAATATACAATGCATTTGTATATACAAAAATCAACCTAAACTAGACATTTGCTGAAAGAGACAAATAAATGGTTAAATCGCATCCTATAGCTGCACATTTAATAAATGGTTAAAGCGCATCCTATATCTGCACATTTAACCTATGATCTGCTACTTATCCGTTTTTCGCTAAAACTAGACACTTGCAGAAAGAGACAAGTAAATGCTTAAATTGCATCCTATAGCTGCACATTTAAGCTATGATCTGCTACATATCTGTTTGGAGCTAAAACTAGACATTTGCTGAAAGAGACAAATAAATGGTTAAATCGCATCATATAGCTGCACATTTAAGCTATGACCTGCTACATATCTGTTTGGAGCTAAAACTAGACATTTAAAAGAGACAAATAAATGGGTAAAGCACATCCTATAGCTGCACATTTAAGCTATGACCTGCTACATATCTGTTTTTCGCTAAAACTAGACATTTGCAGAAAGAAACAAATAAATGGTTAAATCGCATCCTATGAGGCCTATTTATCAAAGCGTCAACTATGGTGCATTCGCGGGCATCAATACGCTCGCCAAACTTCGCTAAACATCGCTTCCTCGGATCTGAATACGTTCTCCATATTTAACAAAACACCTGTCAAAAACACGCGTGTCAAGTACGGTGCAAAGAGTATCGGACTGATGTTAACTAACAATCATCGATGTCGCGGCTATTCGGGCTTTTCCCAACTTTATTTATAACATTTCAGTACTGTCCACGAACATAGCACATTTCTCGTCAGCATATTATTATTATATGGCTAGTGTTTATGCTTTTTTTTAATTTTATTTAAATCAACTTTTAAATATAGCAAGTAGCGACATATTCTTTGAAAAATGGAGAGGGAATTATATTTATTTTTAAAATTGTATATACATATTTTAGTATGCACACATATATGTTGCAAATATAACATGTAATCAGAGTATCATCATATGTTTTTTTTTTAAATCTATTGCTATTTGAAAGGGCTAGGAACTAAAATATTTAAGTTACAGTAGTGGGAGCTAGCTGCTAATTAAGCCTGTTCTGTAGTTCTTTTGTGGTCTCTGTATATCTATTATTGCGACAAGTTACGTGCAAAACTGTGCACAAAATATTTTTAAAGATTTTTAAAGAGAGACAAAGTTGGAACATAATCCATCCAAAGCACTATTTTTATCTCTATATCTACTAGTGCACCAAATGTAGATCAATAATATATTTTGATTTTTTGAAGGCTATACATATTTAATAGTTTGTAATTGACTTATTAGGTTATATGCTTCATTGTCTTGCAGCATCGAACATAAGATTTCTGAGTTCCGATTCCCATTGACTACTATAGCATCTGCAACCTCTAAGGCGGCGGATTGAAAACTAGGTACGCAGCGTCGTATAAGACACAAGCGTAACTGTTCATTTTTTGATAACTTTTGAAAAGCTTCAAATTGTGTCGAATACTACGGCAAATACACAGAATTACGCTAGAATTCCAGAGGTTTTCAATTCGCATCGATCTGCGTCAAATTAAGACCGTCGGATCGTATGTTACGTCACAAATTTCAAATTCTTGCGATCTTAAGGCTTTGATAACTACGATGCAGAATTCAGGAGCATTTTTAGTTGACGCTTTGATAAATAGGCCTCTAGCTGCACATTTAAGCTATGACCTGCTATTGGAGCTAAAACTAGACATTTGCTGAAAGAGACAAATAAATGGCTAAATTGCATCCTATATCTGCACATTTAAGCTATGACCTGCTACATATCTGTTTGGAGCTAAAACTAGACATTTGCTGAAAGAGACAAATAAATGGTTAAAGCGCATCCTATATCTGCACATTTAAGTTATGACCCGCTACATATCCGTTTTTTTGCTAAAACTAGACATTTGCAGAAAGAGACAAATAAATGGTTAAATTGCATCCTATAGCTGCACATTTAAGCTATGACCTGCTACATATCTGTTTGGAGCTAAAACTAATCATTTGCTGAAAGAGACAAATAAATTGTTAAAGCGCATCCTATATCTGCACATTTAAGTTATGACCCGCTACATATCCGTTTTTTGCTAAAACTAGACATTTGCAGAAAGAGACAAATAAATGGTTAAATTGCATCCTATAGCTGCACATTTAAGCTATCACCTGCTACATATCTGTTTGGAGCTAAAACTAATCATTTGCTGAAAGAGACAAATAAATGGTTAAATTGCATCCAATGGCCTCTAGTTATTAATGTCTCTAGTTATCAAGAGCTGCTGGTGCAACGCCGCCCCCTGCAGACTTGCGGCCAATGGGCCGCCAGCAGAGGGGGGTCAATCAATCCGATCGTATTCGATCGGGTTGATTTCCGGCGATGTGTGTTCGCCTACTCAGAGCAGGCGGACAGGTTATGGAGCAGCGGTCTTTATGACTGCTGCTTCATAACTGCTGTTTCTGGCGAGCCTGCAGGCTCGCCAGAAACACAGGGCATCAAGCTCCATACGGAGCTTGATAAATATGCCCCTATGTCTGCACATTTAAGCTACGACCTGCTACATATCTGTTTGGAGTTAAAACTAGACATTTGCAGAAAGAGACAAATAAATGGTTAAAGCGCATCCTATATCTGCACATTTAAGCTATGACCTGCTACATATCTGTTTTTCACTAAAACTAGACATTTGCTGAAAGAGACAAATAAATGGTTAAAGCGCATCCTATATCTACACATTTAAGCTATGACCTGCTACATATCTGTTCGGAGCTAAAACTAGACATTTAAAAGAGACAAATAAATGGTTAAATCGCATCCTATAGCTGCACATTTAAGCTATGACCTGCTACATATCTGTTTGGAGCTAAAACTAGACATTTGCTGAAAGAGACAAATAAATGGTTAAATTGCATCCTATAGCTGCACATTTAAGCTATGACCTGCTACATATCTGTTTGGAGCTAAAACTAGACATTTGCTGAAAGACAAATAAATGGTTAAAGCGCATCCTATATCGGCACATTTAAGCTATGACCTGCTACATATCTGTTCGGAGCTAAAACTAGACATTTAAAAGAGACAAATAAATGGTTAAATCGCATCCTATAGCTGCACATTTAAGCTATGACCTGCTACATATGCGTTTTTCGCTAAAACTAGACATTTGCTGAAAGAGACAAATAAATGGTTAAATCGCATCCTATAGCTGCACATTTAAGCTATGACCTGCTACATATCTGTTTGGAGCTAAAACTAGACATTTGCTGAAAGAGACAAATAAATGGTTAAATTGCATCCTATAGCTGCACATTTAAGCTATGACCTGCTACATATGCGTTTGGAGCTAAAACTAGACATTTGCAGAAAGAGACAAATAAATGGTTAAAGCGCATCCTATGGGGCATATGTATCAAGCTCCGAATGGAGCTTGATGCTCGCCAGAAACAGCAGTTATGAAGCAGCGGTCACAAAGACTGCTGCTCCATAACCTGTCCGCCTGCTCTGAGCAGGCGGACAGACAACCCCGCAATTCAACCCGATCGAGTACGATCGGGTTGATTGACACCTCCCTGCTGTCGACCGATTGGCTGGTGCAATGCTTCAGCATTGGCTGGTGCAATGCTGAATACGGCAAGCGTATTGCTCGCCGTATTCAGCGATGTCTGTCGGACCTGATCCGCACTGTAGGATCAGGTCCGACAGACATTGATAACTAGAGGCCTATATCTGCACATTTTAGCTATGATCTGCTACATATGCGTTTTTCGCTAAAACTAGACATTTGCTGAAAGAGACAAATAAATGGTTAAATCACATCCTATAGCTGCACTTATCGTTTGGAGCTAAATCTAGACATTTGCTGAAAGAAACAAATAAATGGTTAAATCGCATCCTATATCTGCACATTTAAGCTATGACCTGCTACATATATGTTTGGAGCTAAAATTAGACATTTTCTGAAAGAGACAAATAAATGGTTAAAGCGCATCCTATATCTGCACATTACACAAACACAACTGTTAGCGAACATTACAGTGGCAATTGTCTAACTACTTAACCATGCTGTGCACAAGTACTCACCAACAAGCCACTGATGGGGAAACTGTCAGTCCTCAAACTGCTGCCAGATTGACGACTGCCTGAGGATACGGGCATCATGACTGCCCCCCCGAAATTCGCACACACCTGCATAATTCTCATCCGTGCGTCACAAACGAACTGCACATTTAAACTATGAAAGTGTTTGCGATTTCGGTAGGGGCCTTCTTCTGCTGGAGCCCGCAGCGCAATATGGGTGCAATATATTGCTCCCAAAACATTGTGCATTTCAGCTATTGCATAGAATTCCCTCTTGAGTCGCCTCCAATCGTCCTCATTTTGAGGGAATTCTATGTAAAGCCTACTAATTCGTATCATGGCGTTCAGAAACTTGTCAAAAACCACAGAGAAGGTACCCTGAGACAACCCAGAAATGTACCCCTCTGAAGATTGAAAGCTTCCAGACGCCAGGACATGTATGCAGCAAAGCATCTTGGACATGCCAGGAATAGCAGTGCGCATACGTCTGTGTGGCTCCAGATAAGGTTTAAGTACATCGTAAAGACTCATGAGCTGCTGTTGATTGAGCCTATACTTGTCAAAAACCTTGAAGTTGCTCATGTTCTCCAAGGTGAGCCTCAGCCTGTGAACACAAGGACCCCTAATCAGACGTTCCCCACACCTCTCTTGGAGACGACGAGCCCGCCTGATTCTGTTGTAAAAAACTTGTCCAACAGCACCTACACAATCTAACTGGGGGTTATCCATATTTGCAAAGCCAAGCAGCACAAAGCCAAACAGCAGAGCAAACACACAAGGAATAACAAGGTATGCAAACACACAAAAGCGATTTTATACAATGTCGATCACAAGAGATGCTTTGGCTATGGTGTTTGGGTTATTTATAGTGCAAAATGTCCAATGGTAGCGTGTTCGTAATGATTGCTGATTGTATACACTTGATTGTATCTGAGCGGCACAAATTCTTTCAAAGTGGGCGTTTTTTTTTATTGTGTTTGATTAAATTTCCTTTTTCCCCAATAAATCTTAATGTGAAAGTGTTAAAGTGTAAAATCTAACACATCTTCGTGATGTTTGTTCATATGCGTAACAAATACTTATTAAACGCGATGTTATATTATAAAACATATCCACGCTAACATGATTGAAAGTGCATACTTGTGTATAATGTGTGCATAGACATGGTATAGAATCTGATCGATCAATATTGTTGCAAAACAATAAAGTAACAGCTGACATCTATAATATTATATATATAAGTGATTGGCGACATTTTTATATTTTATGTGTCCCATTGAAATCTCAATAATAATGAAGATCTTCCAAACCTCTAGTCTATATGTAATATTTAGTGAGAAACTGATGAAAGGTGCAGTACAGTCTTAATGTTTGAATCTGTATGGTTGAAGCTTAGAATGATGTCATCATATAAGCAACCTGCCTGTTTGGAAATCTTCGTTCTGTTGTTCTAGTTTGCAACATTCTTATTGTGTGCTGATTAAAAAGATAAATTGTGTGTTTTGCTGTTGTGTGATGTACCTATATGTATGTATTGTGATTCTCTCCCACATAAGTTCATTTATATAAAGCAGTATAGCATTGTTAATCCTTCCAAAAAAGCAACAACTATAATATTTTCTAAGGATATCTTAGTTTTCTACGGAATTCCTAATGGTATATTATGAGTAAATTGTGATATTAAAGGGACACTAAAGCCACTATTTCTCTTTCATGATTCAGAGAGAGAATCAAATGTTAAACAACCTTCCAATGTACTTGTATGATATAAATGTGTTCATTGTTTATGTATAGTTTGTTGAATAAATAGCAATGCACATGTGTGAGGCAATGACAAAAGGCATCTATGTGCAGCCATCAATCATCATCTGGTGAGCCTAGCTAGATATGCTGTTCATCAAAGCATATGAATAGAATAAATTAAATGCTATAATAGACATAAATGAGACAAGTGTTTAACATTGTCTACTGTTTCTGAATAATGAAATCTTAAAAAGTATTTTTTATGTCCGTTTAAATATGAGTTAATTCTTGAAACTGATTTCGTATTGGTGATGATAAAATTGATCGTGATTTATAGTTGATGTAATGTAATTTCCTAAAAGAATTTGATGTAGTGATGTTCACACATGTAAAACACATAACTCCAGTGTCAAATAGTATATTTTTTTATCTATTTGTCATTGCGGGACTAACGCAAGAATGAATGGATTAGCAACGCAATTATAATGCTGCCAATACAAGATTTAAAAGAGAAAAATATTGCATGCGTTACGGAAAGAGGCCGGTCGCGTGCATGAGCACGTATTCCCCATAGAAGTCAATGGAGGTTAGAAATTGAAAGAAAAAAACTTCCAACACTTCTGTTGAGCGTAAAGTGAGTGACGTCATGTCATTCTGAGAAAAAGTACTGAAATCGTGATAATTTCATATTAAAAAAATGTTTTGTGTACGTAATGTGCTATGGGTGTTTGTATGCATCAAATTTCTGTATATATGTGATGATATGTGATGATATTTGTACATAGTTGTAGCTAAATGAGTGTATGTTCATGTATGTCTATGTAAGTCAATGTAAAATGGGTTTGTGTGCATTTTCTTTCTAACACCCGAGATCTCGTATCTTTTATCCGTTATATTTTTTTTTTTAATATTTTTTTTTTTTAAATTAAAAATTGCACAGTGTTTGTATGAGTGTAAGTGTACTTTGTATAATATTTTTGAAGTGATTCGTGAATGTTTATGGTAGCAGGATATCAATAACTACTGGTCTGGGAGAGCAGTATGGATTTGAGTGTAGATGGGGACTTTTGTGGCGCTACGGAAACTTGTAATGGCTGCGTTAGGTAAAATGAAGCGTTATGGGCCATAATGCTGCTATTTGACTCATAATGCTCAACTCATAATCTAGCTGATAGTTAACACCTTTATTAAAACTGAATATTGCATAAATATGCTTTTTCATGTTTTCATCTACTTAAAGGGACACTGAACCCAAATTTTTTCTTTTCTGATTCAGATAGAGCATGCAATTTTAAGCAACTTTCTAATTTACTCCTATTATCACATTTTCTTCATTCTCTTGGTATGTTTATTTGAAAAGCAAGAATGTAAGTTTAGATGCCGGCCCCTTTTAGTTGAACAACCTGGGTTGTCCTTACTGATTGGACAGCACCAATAAAAAGAAAAAATGTGGGTTCAGTGTCCCTTTAACTACAAAGGACTGCAATGCACATATATATATATATATATATATATATATATATATATATATATATATATACACAGTATATATATATATATATATATATATATATATATATATATATATACAGTATATATATATATATATATATATATATATATATATATATATATACACATACAGGGAGTGCAGAATTATTAGGCAAGTTGTATTTTTGAGGATTAATTTTATTATTGAACAACAACCATGTTCTCAATGAACCCAAAAAACTCATTAATATCAAAGCTGAATATTTTTGGAAGTAGTTTTTAGTTTGTTTTTAGTTTTAGCTATTTTAGGGGGATATCTGTGTGTGCAGGTGACTATTACTGTGCATAATTATTAGGCAACTTAACAAAAAACAAATATATACCCATTTCAATTATTTATTTTTACCAGTGAAACCAATATAACATCTCAACATTCACAAATATACATTTCTGACATTCAAAAACAAAACAAAAACAAATCAGTGACCAATATAGCCACCTTTCTTTGCAAGGACACTCAAAAGCCTGCCATCCATGGATTCTGTCAGTGTTTTGATCTGTTCACCATCAACATTGTGTGCAGCAGCAACCACAGCCTCCCAGACACTGTTCAGAGAGGTGTACTGTTTTCCCTCCTTGTAAATCTCACATTTGATGATGGACCACAGGTTCTCAATGGGGTTCAGATCAGGTGAACAAGGAGGCCATGTCATTAGATTTTCTTCTTTTATACCCTTTCTTGCCAGCCACGCTGTGGAGTACTTGGACGCGTGTGATGGAGCATTGTCCTGCATGAAAATCATGTTTTTCTTGAAGGATGCAGACTTCTTCCTGTACCACTGCTTGAAGAAGGTGTCTTCCAGAAACTGGCAGTAGGACTGGGAGTTGAGCTTGACTCCATCCTCAACCCGAAAAGGCCCCACAAGCTCATCTTTGATGATACCAGCCCAAACCAGTACTCCACCTCCACCTTGCTGGCGTCTGAATCGGACTGGAGCTCTCTGCCCTTTACCAATCCAGCCACGGGCCCATCCATCTGGCCCATCAAGACTCACTCTCATTTCATCAGTCCATAAAACCTTAGAAAAATCAGTCTTGAGATATTTCTTGGCCCAGTCTTGACGTTTCAGCTTGTGTGTCTTGTTCAGTGGTGGTCATCTTTCAGCCTTTCTTACCTTGGCCATGTCTCTGAGTATTGCACACCTTGTGCTTTTGGGCACTCCAGTGATGTTGCAGCTCTGAAATATGGCCAAACTGGTGGCAAGTGGCATCTTGGCAGCTGCACGCTTGACTTTTCTCAGTTCATGGGCAGTTATTTTGCGCCTTGGTTTTTCCACACGCTTCTTGCGACCCTGTTGACTATTTTGAATGAAACGCTTGATTGTTCGATGATCACGCTTCAGAAGCTTTGCAATTTTAAGAGTGCTGCATCCCTCTGCAAGATATCTCACTATTTTTGACTTTTCTGAGCCTGTCAAGTCCTTCTTTTGACCCATTTTGCCAAAGGAAAGGAAGTTGCCTAATAATTATGCACACCTGATATAGGGTGTTGATGTCATTAGACCACACCCCTTCTCATTACAGAGATGCACATCACCTAATATGCTTAATTGGTAGTAGGCTTTCGAGCCTATACAGCTTGGAGTAAGACAACATGCATAAAGAGGATGATGTGGTCAAAATACTCATTTGCCTAATAATTCTGCACTCCCTGTATATATATATATATATATATATATATATATATATTATAGCCATGGCCAAAAATTGGCACCCCTGCATTTCTGTCAGATAATGCACCACTTTGCCCATAAAATTGTTGCATTTACAAATGTGTAGGCATTCTCAAGTTTATTTCTTTTGTTTGTATTGGTATGACATAAACAAGTGGAGGGAAAAAAGCCAAATCTGACACATTTCACGCAAAAAAAATGGAGTAGAAAAAATTATTGTCACGCTCAATTTAATATTTGGTAGCATGCCCCTTGCAAAAAATAACTGAAATCAATCACTTCCTGTAACCATCATTGAGTTTCTTACATCTCTTTACTGGAATTTTGGACCACTCTTCTTTCGCCAACTGCTCCAGGTCTCTCAGATTGGAAAGGTTCCTTTTCCCAACTGCTGTTTTGAAATCTCTCCACAGGTGCTCTATGGGATTGAGATCTGAACTCATTGCTGGCCAGTTCAGTACTCTCCAGTGCTTTGTCTTAAACCATTTCTAGGTGCTTTTTGACTTGTGTTTGGGTCATTGTCCTGCTGTAAGACCCATGACCTGTGATACAGACCCAACTTTCTGACACTGGGCCCTACATTGCACCACATAATTCTTTGGTAGTCTTCAGATTTCATAATGCCATGCACACAGTCAAGACAGTGCCTGAAACAGCAAAGCAACCCCAAAACATCAGTGAACCTCCACCATGTTTGACTGTAGGATCTTTTTCTGAAAACAGTAGAATGATGGGCTTTACTAAAAAGCTGTAATTTTGCTTCATCTGTCCACAGCACATTCTCCCAAAAGGATTTTAGCTTCCTCAGGTAAGTTTTGGCAAACTCCAATCTGGCTTTTTATGTTTCTGTGTCAGCAGCTGGGTCCTCCTGGGTCTCCTAACATAGCGTCCCTTTTCATTCAGATGCTGACGTAAAGTGCAAGCTGACACATTTGTACCCTGTGCCTGAAGGTCAGCTTGAATTTGTCTGGAAGTTGATCAAGGTTCTTTATTCACCATTCGAACAATCCTTTGTTGCAATCTTTGTTCAATTTTTCTCTTTCATCCATTTCTAGGGAGATTAGCTACAGTGCCATGGGCTGTAAACTTCTTGACAATGTTGCGCACAGTAGACACAGGAATATTAAGATCTCTGGAGATGGACTTGTAACCTTAAGATTATCCATGCTTTTCCACAATTTTTGTTCTCAAATCCTTAGACAATTATTTGCTGCTCTTTATCTTCTCCATGCTCAGTGTGGCACACAGAGACACACGACAGAAATGTTGAGTCAATTTTTCACAATTTTAACTGGTTGCCGATGTTATTTCTATATTGTCAGCACCTGTTAATTGATATAGGTGAGTTTAATTACAAATTACAGGAGCATCACAAACTTGGAATGAGTTTTGCATGGTGTGTGTCAGATTTGGCTTTTTTTTCTCCACTTTTTGTGTCATACCAATCCTAACAAAAGAAATAAACATGAGAATGCTTAAACATTTGTAATTGCAACAATTTTCTGGGCGAAGTGGTGCATTATCTAACAGAAATGTAGGGGTAGGTAAGTGTGAGTATTAGGGCGCTGGATTTAATAACTCCTATGCCTCACTTTAGACTATCTTCTTCCTACATAGACGTGTATGAAAATGTGCAAAAAAAAGAGGGTTTTGAAGAGAAGCGCTAACAGAAATCACTAAGTGTTAAAATCAAATGGAGTACATAATTTATAATAATTTAGAAACGAAAAAAAAGTCTAAATCTAAGATCTATGTGTGTGTGGATGATGAAATAGATGTATTGTACAAAAGGTGGGATATGATAATATCTCATCTTTGTACAATACATCTATTTCATCATGGGTTTCATAGCTGGCTACAGAAATGGGGAATATGAGACCTACAAAGTTTTCTGAAACTGAATAGAATTTCTCGGTCCTTTTGACAATGGTATGGGAGTCTTGAACATATTAAGGGTATTTGTTAGATTTCCAAAGTTAGTAAGCAAAGAACATCTGCTTCTCATTACAGTACATGGCAGCAGTCGATGGGTTGACATTATTGAAAATCTTCTCTGAGGTTTAACTTGTCAGGCATAGTGCAGCTGAGATGCCTCACAGTTATTTCAGTTTATCAAACATGTCTTCTTACAACTAGTAGCCAGACTGTTCTTTTTGTTCGTCGAAATGATTTCATCACACCTGCCAATATGTTAAACAAAAAACAGACAACTTGTTCAAAACAATATAATCCGTATTGGCCTACTTTTGGTGTATTTTGCATTATAATCCTGCTCTCTGTTCATTTAGTTTCCATACTCTAATGCATAGTTCTGTCCACAAATAATGTTAAATAGTGCACAAATGTGATATCTCACATACATTTCCCTTGAATCCTTATTTGTAAAAAGCTTAGTAGCGTGTGGATTATTTTTATGTCACAGCATGTGAGATTATATAACTGTGAGAGATACACATTACCATTAACACATATGAAATCTTGTAATGCTCTAACTTTGTTTTTACTGCTTCATCTTTTTGAAAGAAAATACTTAAAGAGACAGTCAAGTCCAAAAAAAACTTTCATGTTTCAAATAGGGCATGTAATTTTAAACAACTTTACAATTTACTTTTATCACCAATTTGCTTTGTTCTCTTGTTGTTCTTAGTTGAAAGCTAAACCTAGGAAGGCTCATATGATAATTTCTAAGTCCTTGAAGGCCGCCTCTTATCACATGCTTTTTTATTTGCTTTTCCCAACAGGGGAGAGCTAGTTCATGTGAGCCATATAGATAACATTGTGATCCTGCCCGTGGCTTGTGGCAGACACTGCACTAATTGGCTAAAATGAAAGTCAATAGATAATAAATAAAATTCCATGTGATCAGAGGGCTGTCAGAAGATGCTTAGATACAAGGTAATCACAGAGGTAAAAAGTGTATTAATATAACAGTGTTTGTTATGCAAAACTGTGAAATGGGTAATAAAGGGATTATCTATCTTTTTAAGCAACACAAATTCTCGTGTTGACTGTCCCTTTAAAGGGACACCCTACTCCAGATTTTTATTGTTTTAAAAGAAAGATAATGCCTTTATTACCCATTCCCCAGTTTTGCATAACGAACACAGTTATATTAATACACTTTTTACCTCTGTGATTATCTTGTTTCTAAGCCTATGCAGATTGCCCCCTTATCTCGTTTTTTTGACAGATATGCACTTTAGCCAATCAGTGCTGACTCTTAAATAACTCCACGGGAGTGAGCACAATGTTATTTATGATACACATGAACTAACAGTGTCTAACTGTGAGAAACTGTAAAAATGCACTGAGATAAGAGGCAGTTCAATGGTTTAGAAATTTGCATATGAGCCTACCTAGGTTTAGCTTTCCACAAAGAATACCAAGAGAGGAACACAAATTTGATGATGAAAGTAAATTGGAAATTCTTTAAAATTACATGCCCTATCTAAATCATGCAAGTTTAATTTTGACTAGACTGTCCCCTAATCATCTGCCAATAACGTTATAGTACTTCATATGCTTTAATCAGAGGTGCAGGTGCTATGATGTTAAAAGTCAGCAATTTGCAAGATTAATAAAGCCATAGGGTGCTGAGTTCAAGTTCTATATGTCATGAAGTGTGGTATTTAAAGGGAAATCACATTTGTATATGCTTTAAATATATTATTAATTAAGCATTACCTTGTATTCAAAATAAGCGTTGCAAAAACAATTAAAACTGTAATTATCTTAACATTATTTGTATAGTTTATCTAATGCAGTCCCCTATGTACCCTTTGAAAGGCCACTTGAGAATGTTTATTTGTTCTGAGGTGGCAAGTTAGTGACAGCCTATTGATAATCTACTACAATGATCAAGTAATCACTGTGTATGACTGTTGTATGGTCAGGCTTCTGTGCTCTATCACCTCTAGTTAAAAACATAGGGCCAGATTACAAGTGGAGTCCTAAATATCGCTTTTGTGAAAGTGATATTTGCGCCCCATGAGTAATGCCAGTGCACGTTTAATGTGCACTGGTATTACAAGTTGACAACAAAGCGAATGCGAACTGGAAGCATTGCGCTCACAAGAGTGCGCTTCCATAGGCTCCAATGGGAGCCGCGTTCTCATGCCATGTGTCAACTAGCAGAGCTAAGGGGGAAGCGGGGGCAGCAAAGTGTAAATATATATCATATATATATATGTATTAACATCATTCTCACTCTTGCAGTCCTCACCTCCTGTTTCTCAATCCCCTAATCTTCTAGATTGTAAGTTCCCACAGGAATAGGGCCTTCAATTCCTCATGTATGTATTTGTAAATTTTATTTTGTCTCTTAGAAGTTTTATATCATTGTTTTATTTAAATGAATTGTACAGATGGACAGCGCTGCGTAATATGTTCAAGCTTCATAAATAAAGTATAATAATAATAATAATATATGCTTTTATAAAGATATTTGTTTATGTGTATATATACACATATGAACACATAAATATATATGTATATAAGCATATACATATATATGTACAGGGAACACACAGTTCCCATAGACCGCAATGTAGAGGCACTTTTTAATGCCGTTTTTTTTCTAAAACACCCGACAGCCGCTGACTTTAGCCCCCAAAAACTGCTAAGTGCAGTTTTCTTTTTGTTTAAATGCTACATAAAAAAAATAGCACTTAAAACAAGTTGGGATAGAGACAAAATATAATAATATGTACTTTAATTACTTTACCTGCAAATTTATACTGCAGTGCCCTTTCTTTTAAGTGTCTGAATTTTACAGATCTAACTCCACCTACACAATTCCTTTTATGACTGCATATATATCCACCATTGATATGGTAGAATGCAAGACTTTAAATGGAAATTAAACACTTTGAGATGGTAATATAAAATGATAAATCATATATCTAAATAAAACTCTGCAATATACTTTCAATATTTATTGTCTCTCTTTTTCTTGTAATGCTATTCTGAAATTGTGAGCTTTTCAGTTCCTGTTAGAAATGGAAGTGCAGAACACTGTTACATTCCACACACCCATTGGCTGCACACTCTAGTGACCTATTTATAACTGGCTCTAATTGACCACACTTCACACTTAATTTGTCACTATTTAAACGACTAATTAAACTAATTAAACTTAAACTAGAAGCAAATACGCTGCTGTGAACTCAGTTAAAATACAATGCCTGTGCTTCTGACGTTAAAGGGCCATTATACACTCATTTTTTCTTTGCATAAATATTTTGTAGATGATCTATTTATAAAGCCCATAAAGTTTTTTTTTTTTTAAATGTATAATTTTGCTTATTTTTAAAGAACATTGCTCTGATTTTCAGACTCCTAACCAAGCCCCAAAGTTTTATTTGAATACCGTCAGCTACCTTCTCCAGCTTGCTTGTGTAAAGGGTCTTTTCATATGCAAAAGAAGGGGGAGGGGGGAGTGTCTTATTTCCCACTTGCTGTGGGCTTTCCAACTGCCTTTTCAACAGAGCTAAACTGAAAGCTTCTAAGTAAGTTTTAAACCATTTTATACTGGATTTTTATATCAGTATCTGTGCATCTTATTCTTTATAGTAGTGTCTATTACATGCAGTTATATGAACATGAGTGTAACTGTCCCTTTAAACACTGGTAAGGGGCGGGGCTGGATCAGACTACTCCAGACACCATAGCTATGTAAGTAATTTTGCATATTTTTGAAAATTATTTTAAAATACTTGCCAGCAAATTTTAAACATTTTTGTTATGCAAACTATTCTTACTTAATTAGCCCTTTTAGAATATGCACAGCTCTCAACATGTTTTATGGCACTTTAAGTTTGGTGGCATTTGGGAGACATTTATAAAATTAACCAGAGATCTGATCTCTGATTCATTTTATACGCTCTAATTGTGACCATGAGCTTGCGGTAGCATTAACCAGCTACTTGTAAGGGCTGGTTATTTATTGCGCACCCACAAATGGGCAAATTTGCCCATTTGCTGGTGCACGATAATTTAGCTCTCCACTTGTAATCCAGCCCATAGTGAGAAGTTTCAGGAAAAGAGATAAATAGAAAAATAAATAATTACATAACTATCTTTTATGCTAAACATAATTAAACATTCTGGGCTAGATTTCAAATGGAGTACTAAAATATTAAAATGATTGTGTCAAGTTAAATCAATAGCACTTTTTTTGCGCTTATATTACAAGTTCAAGGTAATATACTAGCAATATATATATATAGAAAAAGAGAGATGCACTCTCAGGACTTCCACAAAAACCTTTAATATAGGAACGTTTTCGGGGTTCACAACCCCTTTATCAGCATACACATAAGACTCAAATCAAACCTTTTATAGTGTAAAAACATCAAACACAAACCTAGTGCCCTCCTGAAAGTGCGCCAAAATTTCGAGTGTGGAAGGCAAGTTGCGTTCCACAGTGAGAGCCGTAACCGGAAGTTGCGATACATCACTTCCGGTTTTTGGCGATAATACTCTGATTACAGAATTGTATCTTGAAACAAAAACAAATACACATATACATTTGTGAACAAAATAAACATAGTGTCAATGTGTAGAAACACCTCATGTAGTGAACCTAACTGGCCAATCTTATATGTAAGTGTATATAGATCGCCATAATCGTAGAACAAACTAGCTGATCTTGTGTATATATATATATGTATACAGATCGCCATGGTAACAGTAGTCATAGTTTCATTAAATAACACTCCCTAGTGCTAGAATGTAGGCAACAGCCTAGAAAAAAACAACATATAAATGTAATATGTGTAAACAAGTGAATACTTATTAATTGTATAAGTTTGTCGTGAATATACAAGGGATAAAAAAAATAATTTAAAATAACTTGTGGGGATTGTTGCAGGGCATCAATTAATAGCGCTATGACACATTGAAAGTAACTGCCCGAATATGTGTAAAAATAATGATTGAGGGTATCAGATCTTGAGATCGCCATTTTATTAAAAGGCATCTGATCCAACAATATATACATTGCTTAGGGATGTCCATAATGACATACGTTTAAGTATAGATAGAATGTATGTTAATCAGTGTGACAGAATACAAATATTACCCAAACCTGGAAAGACATGAACATATACATATAGTAAAGATCATTCAGCCACTTTGTACTAAATAACAGCCATTTACATGGCCCACAAGGGCTAAATCAGTCTATGTGTATCCACATATGTCCAGCCTAACTAGGCTACGGGAATATGAATGTAGTGATAGAAGGTATCAGATCTTGAGATAGCCATTTTTCTAAAAAAACCTGATCCAACCACATGAACCTTGTTTAGCGATAACCATAATAACATATGTTTAAATGTAGATAAAGTGTCTGTTCAACACAGGTCAGTATGACAGAATACATATATAACCCAAACCTGGAGAGACATAATAATATACATATAGTAAAGATCACTCAGCAACTGTATAATACAGACATTTAAATGCCCAAAGGGGCTAAATCAGTCTATGTGTGTCCACATAAATCAAGCCTAACTGGGCTGCGAGATTACAATAGACTGTCCATCCAGCACTCCTCTGTGCCAAAGGGGTATGTACAATGGAAATAATCTGTGATGCCCATGGACTGGGTAATTAGTGCAAGAACAGGTAACAGAACCTAAAGGGCTACGCTTCCACAAAAGGAGATGGGAGCAAGAATGCTACCACTCCATCGTGTCGTAAGTAACGGGCCCTCCCTCCCCCACGGGAGAAAGAAAGCCTGAAACTAAACGGAGCCACAATACCCCTAAGTCATACCCCAAGTAAGTGGCACTACCCTATATGGTCACACAAGGCTCTTAAAATCCGGCATGGTATTCAACCCTCCAGGCTGTATCGTGCCCAATCTAAACATCCACTGGGCTTCACACTTGAGGAGTGCTTTGTTTTGATCTCCTCCACGATCCAATGGAGGTATGTGGTCGATCAAGATATAGCATATAGAAGAGACAGCGTGGCCTTTATTAGCACAGTGGCGTACCATTGGCTGTTCAGAATCTCCATGTTTTAAGGCAGCTCTTATTGCATGCCGGTGATTTGCCATGCGCTCAAGTAATGTGCCAGAGGTTTTACCCACATAAAAACATGAGCAAGGACAAAAAAGCAGGTATACTACGTGTGTAGTAGTACATGTAATGGAATGCTTAATAATATTTCTCCGGTTGGTATGGGGATGATGGAATGTTCTAGTGCTTACTAGACCGTTGCAGGTTGTAGAACCCAAACATCGATAGGAACCTTTGATATTCCGTGTGGTGCCAGATGTATAGCTTTGTTTCGGATCGGTTTTCATTAAAAGATCATTGAGGTTGGTGCCCCTCTTGAAACCTACCATAGGTTGTAAATGCTGAGTGAATAGTAGTTTCGGGTCAGAGGACATTATGGGCCAATGTTGGTACAAAATACGGCCTGTATTTTTAGTTGCTGGAGTGAACGTGGTGGACATGATTAATTTATAACTTGTGTCCCTCTTGGATGTAGGCTTGATCAATTAATTTTGTGTTAATGTAGAAACTGTCGTCATGGTGTCCTGGATGACGGACACTTTGTACCCCCTGTTACGAAATCTCTCACCCACTCCCACCAATGGGGAGACCCCAGTAGCGGCATCTGAGTTATTTCGCATGGTTCTAATGAACTGTGATTTCACTATGCCCTTTAATAAAGCTGGAGGGTGGCAACTGTCTGCTCTTAATATAGAGTTTCAGTCTGTCTGCTTGTGATATAGAGTGGTGCCAAGATTATTCGTATTTTTGAAAACAGTCAAATCAAGGAAGTTAATAGCCTGTTCATTGACTGTCATTTTGAATCTCACATTACTCGTGGCTGTGTTGTACACTTTGAACCACTCATGGAGTTCCTCCATGCCCCCTCGCCACACCATAAAGATGTCATCAATGTATCTGTAATAACAGATAATGGATGGATTGGAAACATTCCACAGATAGAAGTTTTCAAATTGAGACATGTAAATGTTAGCATATGAGGGGGCCATGGAGGAACCCAATACCGTACCGGCTATTTGCAAGTAAAATTTACTTTCAAATCGAAAGTAATTTTTGTACAGACAGTATTCAATTAAAGACAGTAAGTATTCCACTGGGGGACCTTCATATAGGGGGCTACCTGTAATGTGTTCCTGCACAGCCTTAAGACCCTCTGCATGGGGAATGATAGTATACAGACTGTTGATGTCCAGAGTGACAAGTAAATCATCCTGCTGGACGTCAACAGTCCGTATTTTACGGATAAAATCACTGGTATCCATGATGTATGAGCGTGTTTCCCTCACCACTGGTTGCAATAACACATCCACAAGTTGTGCTATAGGTTGTGTCAACGAGTGTCTGGCCGACACAATGGGGCAGCCTGGTGGATGGTCCAACGTCTTGTGGATCTTGGGGATCGAATAAAAAATGGGGATTTTGTGACATGGAGTGGTACAAAAATCACGTATGTGTTCGGACAGAAACCCCTGTTTGAACCCCAATGTGATAAGACCATCCAACTGTATTTTAAATGTCCTAGTGGGATCATTAGGTAACTGTATATCAGATAGACCTTCTATCACTACATTCATATTCCCGTAGCCTAGTTAGGCCGGACATATGTGGATACACATAGACTGATTTAGCCCTTGTGGGCCATGTAAATGGCTGTTATTTAGTACACAGTGGCTGAATAATCTTTACTATATGTATGTTCATGTCTTTCCAGGTTTTGGTAATATTTGTATTCTGTCACACTGATTAACATACATTCTATCTATACTTAAACGTATGTCATTATGGACATCCCTAAACAATGTATATATTGTTGGATCAGATGCTATTAATAAAATGGCGATCTCAAGATCTGATACCCTCAATCATTATTTTTACACATATTCAGGCAGTTACTTTCAATGTGTCATAGCGCTATTAATTGATGCCCTGCAACAATCCCCACAAGTTATTTTAAATTATTTTTTTATCCCTTGTATATTCACGACAAACTTATACAATTAATAAGTATTCACTTGTTTACACATATTACATTTATATGTTGTTTTTTCTAGGCTGTTGCCTACATTCTAGCACTAGGGAGTGTTATTTAATGAAACTATGACTACTGTTACCATGGCGATCTGTATACATATATATATATACACAAGATCAGCTAGTTTGTTCTACGATTATGGCGATCTATATACACTTACATATAAGATTGGCCAGTTAGGTTCACTACATGAGGTGTTTCTACACATTGACACTATGTTTATTTTGTTCACGAATGTATATGTGTATTTGTTTTTGTTTCAAGATACAATTCTGTAATCAGAGTATTATCGCCGAAAACCGGAAGTGATGTATCGCAACTTCCGGTTACGGCTCTCACTGTGGAACACAACTTGCGTTCCACACTCGAAATTTTGGTGCACTTTCAGGAGGGCACTAGGTTTGTGTTTGATGTTTTTACACTATAAAAGGTTTGATTTGAGTCTTATGTGTATGCTGATAAAGGGCTTGTGAACCCCGAAAACGTTCCTATATTAAAGGTTTTTGTGGAAGTCCTGCGAGTGCATCTCTCTTTTTCTATATATGCCGTTTATCCTTGCACCCAGGCTGTTAACTTTTGGTGGGCTGAGCTGGAAATTGTCTTGTATATATATATATATATATACTTGTGCCCTTCCCAGTCCAACATTGCCACATACCAAATACTTTTAAATCACTGTTAAACATTTTCTCAATAATAAAACTGTATATTACATTTAAAGGGATACAAACCCCCAACATTTTCTCTTGCGATTTAGACAGAGCATGCAGTTTTTTTTAAAAAAAATTCCAATTTACTTCTATTATCCCATTTGCTTTGTTTTTATGTTGTTCTTTATTGAAGAGGAAGGTGTCTGGAGCATTACATTGCAGGAAGTAGTGCTGCCATCTAGGGCTCTTGCAAATAGATAACATTCTTGCAACATTGCTGCCATATAGTGCTACAGACACGTGCAAGCTCCTGAACTTATGTCCCTGCTTTTGAACAAAAGATACCAACAGATTGAGAAAATGTGATAATAGAAGTAAATTGGAAAGTTGTTTAACCCCTTATGTACTGGGAAAAACTTTAGCATTTTTGCTGTCACTCCATTTAAACAGAAATAGAGCCTTTTTTTATTTACCTATCAAAACTATAATGTTTTAGTCTACAACCCAAGGTATTGATCTAGACCCATTTTGATATATTTTATGCTACTTTTTTGCCAAATACAATAATATTTAAAAAAAAAAAATCATTACCTTTTTTACAAATTTTGGGTTTCTTACTGAAATGATTTACACACAGCTACTGCAGTTATAAGACAAATGGTTGTAAAAGCTTGCGTGGGTCCTCTTTGTTCAGAAATAACAGACATGCCTGGCTTAGCCATTGTTTTTTGTTAATTAGAAGACGCTAACTGCAGCTGTGCACCACACATCTCAAATTCTTGGCAGTTAAGGGGTTAACCAGGTAGCATGTAAGGTTAACTTTAGCTGTAGTGTAGAGATTACCCTCCCACCAGGGCTGTTTCTAGAGAATCTGGCTCCAAGGGCAAAATTCCAAAATGCGCCCCCCTCACAGATTCTAAAGCCCCCCTCCTAGACCTTGCATGTCACTCTGTCATTTAGAGGTCAGCTCCAAAGCAGCAGTGCATTAACTGGGACCTAGCTGAACACATCTGGTGAGCAAATGACAAGAGACAAATGTGTGTTACGGCCAACCACCAGTTAGCTCCCAATAGTGCATTGCTGCTGCTAAGGATATGTACATATGCTTTTCAACAATGGAGAACAAGAATAATAGAATTGTCTTAACATTTTTTGGTGTATCCTGAATTATGAAAGTTTAATTTTGACTTTCACATCCCTTTAAATATGTCCTTTTTTCTACTACAATGTTTTTTCCAAATATATTGATATTATCTAAAAATATCTTTATATCTTTTACTAATTGCCATTATATTTATACTTTTCTTATAGCTATGCATATTTATTTGTTTAATGCATATCAATCCCTTTAAATTCTTATCCAAAATGTATCTACGTCCAATAGACTTTAAAGTTGAACTTTGAAAAAAAGTAATCAGGTAAGATTTCTAAAGGATTGCAATATGTCACTAGGTGTATTTGTAACATATTTAAGGGTCTATTACAATTATTTAGAAAAGTTTTACAAAATTCACTATTAAAGTCTATGAGCTTTTTGCACATAAATAATTTGATAAATAACTGTAATAGCTGTTTATTTTTCAAATATACTATACACACAGGCAGTAATAGACAGAGACACGCACTCACAGACAGTAATAGACAGAGACGTGCACTGACAGGCAGTAATAGACAGAGACATGCACTCACAGGCAATAATAGACAGAGACATGCACTCACAGACAGTAATAGACAGAGACGTGCACTGACAGGCAGTAATAGACAGAGACATGCACTCACAGGCAGTAATAGACAGATACATGCACTCACAGGCAGTTATAGACAGAGACATGCACACACAGACAGCAATAGACAGAGACGTTCACACACAAGCAGTAATAGACAGAGACATGCACACACAGGCAGTAATTGTCACGCCGCGCCGTTGCTAGGGGCGGGGCGTCCTCTCCATGCTTGTTGCCTAGGGCTGTGTCGGCTCAGTGTGCGTGCGGCGCTGACGTCATCGCCGCACGCTCCTGATGCCAGACGGTCTCTTGGCGCCTTGCCAAGGGTATTTAAACAGGCAGCAGGCGACCTGTCACTGCCCAAGTATAGGTGCTACTTCATGTACCCCTGGGAGTGACAGATCGTTTGCTGGACTGATACCTGTTACTGAACCCGACCTGTCTCACTACGCTAACTGGTTAACCCCTTATCTGCTGGACTGATACCTGTTACTGAACCCTGCCTGTCTCACTACGCTAACTGGTTAACCCCTTATCTGCTGGACTGATACCTGTTACTGAACCCTGCCTGTCTCACTACGCTAACTGGTTAACCCAGGGACGTGCACTCATAGGAGGCAGGGGAGGCAGCGCCTACCCTGCCATATGTGGCCAAAGCTTAATTAAATTTTAATTAAAACAAAAAAAAAGTAAAAAATATTTCCCCTCCCATGTAATGCTATGAAGCGGCAGGTACAGGAACGCTTCTCTCCATTGCAGTACATGGGTCAAAGGAAAAGCTGTGCTGCAGCGCCACCTGTGTTCTGTCAATATATTAGCAGCAAAAATTGGGACCAATAGGAGGCACCCCTCTTGATGCCTCCTAGCAAGTGAAGGATATATAGATTAATCAGAAGGAGGATGCAGTGAGCAGGGTCATGTGACACAACTGGAAGCTGAGGTAACCTAAGAACAGATGACACCAAGCAGAAGAGTAAAGTAGTATTCTACATCTCTTGTGATTCAAAAATTGTGTTCAGATACAGCTCATTAACAGGGGGGGACAGTAAGTGAGCATAACCCAATACTGACAGGAAATCAAAGGGTCAATTCAAATTAAAATCCATAATTTAAAACCCAGAGTTTGAAGTTAAATGTGCAGTGTCCACATTATTTAAATTAAAGTTTTTGACATTGAATATTGCTAAGCCTCCTCTTTTCATGGTTATTTTATTTAATTAGGTACAAACTCCATATATGTTATGTCTGTTCAGTCAGAGGATGCAGTATCAATTTTTATTTTTCTCTGTGTCTCCAATTATTTAAAGACTGCTGTTAACTTGCTGTTAACCACTATAAAGTAACTGGTTAAACACATAGTCAAAGGGAGACATTTAAAATTAAACTTTCATGAATGAGGTAGAGCATGCTATTTTAATAGACTTTTCCAATTATTTATATTTTGAAAATTAGCATTAACTGTTACTGGCCCCATCCCATGTCAGCAAATCAAATTAGTTTTTGAAAGGAACATGAAAGTCATAATTAAATTTCCATCATTCAGATAGAAATTGCACACACAAAAAATAAAAAAATCTTTCTATTTTACTTTTATTATTATGTACTTCATTCTTTTGGTATCCTTTGGTGTCCTTTGTTGAAGGGCATACTTAAGTGTGCACGTGCATTTCTTGAGCACCATATTGCAGCAGCTGTGTTGGCAGTATTGACAACTTGTCCTTTGTGTAAAATTTGTATGGTAAATTATTTCTATTTTTACAATAAAGTAGTGAGTATAATGAAGATATTGTGTATCATATATGAAGATATTGTGTATCATTCTAATTGCTTAGTAACTGGCACTGTGCCACAGAATTGTGTGAGTGTGTATGTGAGCAGAGTGTGTGTGGGTGTCAGTGAGCAGAGTATGTGTGCTTTATTCTGCAGGTAATCAATAAATTTCTGATGAGCTGGTGCTTTAGTGCAGTGTTTCTCAACCATGGTCCTCAAGTACCCCCAACAGACCAGGTTTTCATTATAGCTGAATCAGTGCACAGGTGAAGTAATCAGCTGATCAGTAACTCAGTGGTTACTAACTTGCTCTCATCCATCAGCTGAATATTACACCTGTGCACTGGTTCAGCTATCATTTAAACCTGCCCTGTTGGGGGTACTTGCGGCCCTCTTTATATGTGTTTCTCCGGCGTATCATATCTAGTGCCTCACTAGCCTCTGACCTCACTGCACGTAACTGGGTTAACCCCTTATCTGCTGGACTGTTACCTGTTACTGAACCCTGCCTGTCTCACTACGCTAACTGGTTAACCCCTTATCTGCTGGACTGATACCTGTTACTGAACCCTGCCTGTCTCACTACGCTAACTGGTTAACCCCTTATCTGCTGGACTGATACTTGTTACTGAGCCCTGCCTGTCTCACTACGCTAACTGGTTAACCCCTAACCTGCTGGACTGATACTTGTTACTGAACCTTACCTGTCTTACTACGCTACCTGGTTAACCCCTAATCTGCTGGACTGATACTTTGTTGCCGAATCCTTGCCTGTCTTACTACACTACCTGGTTAACCCCTGAATTGCTGGTCTGCTTTTCTGTTACTGTATCCTGTCTGCCTATTTATCTTGTGCTGTCCTGCCTGTGGTGAGTGCCGCTCTTCTCATTTTCCTGATATTCTCTGCTCTGGGATATTCCCTATCTTTCCGACTCGATGCCGGGATAACAAGACTACTGGCCGAGTTTGGTCTGATAGAGGAGTATCCCACGAGCCTCACAGTAATAGACAGAGACATGCACACACAGGCAGTAAAAGACAGAGACATGCACTCACAGGCAGTAATAGACAGAGACATGCACACACAGACAGTAATAGACAGATACATGGACACACAGGCAGTAAAAGACAGAGACATGCACTCACAGGCAGTAATAGACAGAGACATGCACTCACAGACAGTAATAGACGAAGACATGCACACACAGGCAGTAAAAGACAGAGACATGCACTCACAGGCAGTAATAGACAGAGACATGCACACACAGAAAGTAATAGACGAAGACATGCACAAACAGGCAGTAATAGACAGAGACATACACACACAGGCAGTAATAGACAGAGACAGGCAGGGATAGATAGGCATGCACACACAGGCAGGAATAGATAGGCATGCACCCACACTCAGGCAGTAATAGCAGACACAAGCACTCACATGTGAGTTTATGAAAACTTGCCATTGGCATTATGGAGTAAATGACACATACACACACACATCACTATTAAACATTTGTGAACAATAAGTAAATAAATACAAAAAAAGGCATAATGTCAAAAATATTTTTTTTTATTCAACAGTCCTTAACAGAAAACCTGTTCCTTAGTATGTGGAAACCCAATTTTTATAAAGCACTTTCTTTAATTAGCTCAGTAAAATGAAAAAATATGTACATATCATTATGTAAAAACCATCAATAAATTGTCATATGCATAAAAAATCACCTCTTTAGTGACACAGATCAGTGAGATAGGAGACTGCTTTCCTCAGGGTGATTCCTCTCCTTTTTACTTTCAGTTTAAGCTCTAACTAGTAGTTATCTGGTCTTAACACACCCCCTTTGTGATTCTGTTGCTCCATTAGTATGATCGACATACAATGCATCCAATTAACATAACAGCTTCCTTTCAAATATATATATATATATATATATATATATATATATATATATATATATATATATATTTTAATGTATATGCTTGCGATCTGTGTATTTTAACCTTTGCTATGCCAGTAGTTTATCAAGCAAGCACTGCCACTTTAGCACAATTTAAAAAAAAAGTGCCACTGCCCGGTCTGCCTCCCCCTAGAAATGGCCCTGCCTCCCACCTCCTGATCCCTAGCTGGTCCCTTCCAAACTATTTTCTTCCTTCCCTCACCCCCCACTGGTCACCACCATTTAAGTTACTGCCAGAGAGTCTGCCAGTATGCAATTTATATACAGGGAGTGCAGAATTATTAGGCAAATTAGTATTTTGACCACATCATCCTCTTTATGCATGTTGTCTTACTCCAAGCTGCATAGGCTCGAAAGCCTACTACCAATTAAGCATATTAGGTGATGTGCATCTCTGTAATGAGAAGGGGTGTGGTCTAATGACATCAAAACCCTATATCAGGTGTGCATAATTATTAGGCAACTTCCTTTCCTTTGGCAAAATGGGTCAAAAGAAGGACTTGACAGGCTCAGAAAAGTCAAAAATAGTGAGATATCTTGCAGAGGGATGCAGCACTCTTAAAATGGCAAAGCTTCTGAAGCGTGATCATCGAACAATCAAGCGTTTCATTCAAAATAGTCAACAGGGTCGCAAGAAGCGTGTGGAAAAACCAAGGCGCAAAATAACTGCCCATGAACTGAGTAAAGTCAAGCGTGCAGCTGCCAAGATGCCACTTGCCACCAGTTTGGCCATATTTCAGAGCTGCAACATCACTGGAGTGCCCAAAAGCACAAGGTGTGCAATACTCAGAGACATGGCCAAGGTAAGAAAGGCTGAAAGACGACCACCACTGAACAAGACACACAAGCTGAAACGTCAAGACTGGGCAAAGAAATATCTCAAGACTGATTTTTCTAAGGTTTTATGGACTGATGAAATGAGAGTGAGTCTTGATAGGCCAGATTGATGGGCCCGTGGCTGGATTGGTAAAGGGCAGAGAGCTCCAGTCCAACTCAGACGCCAGCAAGGTGGAGGTGGAGTACTGGTTTGGGCTGGTATCATCAAAGATGAGCTTGTGGGGCCTTTTCGGGTTGAGGATGGAGTCAAGCTCAACTCCCAGTCCTACTTCCAGTTTCTGGAAGACACCTTCTTCAAGCAGTGGTACAGGAAGAAGTCTGCATCCTTCAAGAAAAACATGATTTTCATGCAGGACAATGCTCCATCACACGCGTCCAAGTACTCCACAGCGTGGCTGGCAAGAAAGGGTATAAAAGAAGGAAATCTAATGACATGGCCTCCTTGTTCACCTGATCTGAACCCCATTGAGAACCTGTGGTCCATCATCAAATGTGAGATTTACAATGAGGGAAAACAGTACACCTCTCTGAACAGTGTCTGGGAGGCTGTGGTTGCTGCTGCACGCAATGTTGAAGGTGAACAGATCAAAACACTGACAGAATCCATGGATGGCAGGCTTTTGAGTGTCCTTGCAAAGAAAGGTGGCTATATTGGTCACTGATTTGTTTTTGTTTTGTTTTTGAATGTCAGAAATGTATATTTGTGAATGTTGAGATGTTATATTGGTTTCACTGGTAAAAATAAATAATTGAAATGGGTATATATTTGTTTTTTGTTAAGTTGCCTAATAATTATGCACAGTAATAGTCACCTGCACACACAGATATCCCCGTAAAATAGCTATAACTAAAAACAAACTAAAAACTACTTCCAAAACTATTCAGCTTTGATATTAATGAGTTTTTTGGGTTCATTGAGAACATGGTTGTTGTTCAATAATAAAATTAATCCTCAAAAATACAACTTGCCTAATAATTCTGCACTCCCTGTATATATTTTTTATTTTTATTTATTTTTTAATTTCTAGAGTATAGATAACCTTCCTGACCCACCCACCTCCCTGATCCCCACAAACAGCTCTATAACCCTCCCACCTTCACTAGATACCACCATCTTAGTTATTGGAGCTTTTTCTGTTTTTTTTCTATTTTCTTTTTTTTCTGGAGTGTAGTGGTCTCCCCTCATCCTTTCTCCTTAACCGAGAGTCACTGAGTCCACCCTTTATCACCCATTTCCATAGTGCAGCATCCCATCCTTCCCTCTCTCTTCAATTGTTTTCTGTAGCGTAGGTTCACTCACAATCATTCCCACTCTCACCCCTTCGCTGCTGTGTCGCCCACCCACCTCCTGCCTTCCCTCCCACACCTCCTGCTGGCACTAACGGAGATTGGTACAGATAGTGACACAGACCGTGTCACTGTCTGTAACAATTTGAAAATCTGCCTTAATAGGGTAAACTGAACGCGATAGGAAGATAGGTTCCTTCTGCCTATTCTTGCTCTCTTAGTTGTCAGAGGTGACAGCTGGGACTGCTGCATGAGGCAGAAGGTAGAACGTAGCTACTACATCAACAATGTACGCTGGGCAAAGTACCCTGTGACGTAGTTGCTATGTCCATATTGCTTAAGGGGTTAAAACTGCATTCTCTATCTAAATCATGAAATCATGTCCCTTTAATATATATATATATATATATATATATATATATATATATATGTATATTATTATATTTTATTTGTTATGCATATATTCTAGCCTTAACACCAAGTGCGCTAAATTTTCTTTTGCTTCCGACTTGTAATATGAGCAATGATATTGGACCCTGTGTCATTCATTAAAATTATATTGACCCTTTTAACAATCTCTGTTAAATATTTTTTACTATTCACTTGTAATACCAGATTGTGAGCTATTCTTAATGCAGGGTCATGATATTATCAAGATCTCGAGTCTTTCAACTTGACGGCTTGGAAAATGAACGCATACTTTGAAAACAGTGATGTTTCTCAGAGGTTGTGATAAATACCTTGATCCAGGCTAGGAAACCTGTCACGAGGAAGATCTATTACAAAGTTTTGAAAGGTTTTCTTTCTTGGTGTAAAAAGTAGAGTTTTTAACAGGCATTCTTTCAGAATTCCCAGAATTTTGCAATTCTTGTAAGAGGGTTTAGACAAGGGCTTGTCTGCTAGTTCTTTGACCGTTCAAATTTCAGCTCTTCCAGTTCTATAAAAAACTTTAGAGTTTTGTTCAAACTTTAGTGATATTGAAACCAGTTATTAAAACAATTTCTCCCCCTTGGAATCTTAATTTGGTTTTACGGGTCTTGCAAGTTTCTCAGTTTGAACCTATGCATTGTATAGACATTCAGCTTCTTTCTTGGAAGGTATTGTTTCTCTTAGCAATTTTGTCAGCCAGAAGAGTCTCTGAATTGTCTGGGCTTTCTTGTGAACCTCCTTATCTAGTTTTTCATCAAAACAAGGCTGTTTTAAGAGCAAAATTTGATTTCTTACCAAAGGTAGTTTCAGATAACAGTAGATAAATCGGGGTTCCTTCTCTTTATCCTAAACCTCAGAATTTTAAAGAAAGACTTCTACATAATTTGGATATAGTTATAGCTTTAAAGTTTTATCTTCAGGCTACAAAGCATTTTAGATAATCTTCTAGTTCATTTCTTGGGTTCTTGCAAGGGTCAGCAGGCCACAACCGTTTCTTTGGCTTCTTGGTTAAAGCTTTTAAATCACAAGTCTTATTTGGAGGCGGAAAAGTCTTCCCCAGAAGCTTATTAATGCTCAGCTTCAACTTCCTGGGAATTTAAAAATGAGACTTCTCTAGAACAAATTTGCAAGGCAGCAACATGGTCACCCCTTCATACCTTTACTAAATTCTACCACTTTAATATTTTTGCTTCTTCACAAGCTGCTTTTGGTAGGAAAGTTCTTCACGCAGCAGTGTCTGGAAATTAGGTGGTGAGTCCACGACGTCTGGACAATTTTATAAAAAAAAATTCTGGCGTCAGTTCTAGTTTTGCACCTCATTTCCCTACTCTGTCCTTTCCTACATTTCTACTTCTCCTTACTTTGCTATACATATGACTGGCTTACCAGAGAGGTGGGAGGGATTGAGTGCTCTTGGAGTTTTGAATATTTGCCTTCTCCTAATGGCCAGGATCTCATGGATCTGTGGACTCTCACCACCCTGAAAGAATTGAATTTAACAGGTAAACAAACATATATATATTTTTTGTTTAAATCTACATTTTATTATTTTTTGCATTTCATTGAAAATCCTTCCTTATTTGTTCATGCAACATCCACTTCTATTTAACAAAATATACACATCTCAAATTAACACAAAACTTTTCCTTACACACAAGGTTCTTCCATACATGAACTGTTAATTGCAGTATCCCCTTAACACCTCAACTGACCTCAATCCCCTCTAATATCAAAGGGATACCTCACATGATCTGCCACCTTATAATAGTCAACACCTGGTCAGTTAAGGCTAATTGCAGTGAGTCACAGTTAAAGGGACAGTCAACACCAGAATTTTTTGTTTAAAAAGATAGATAATCCCTTTATTACCCATTCCCCAGTTTGTATAACAAACACAGTTATAATAATACATGTTTTACCTCTGTAATGACCTTGTATCTAAGCCTCTACAGACTGCCCCCTTACTTCAGTTCATTTGACAGATTTGCATTTTAGCCAATCAGTGCTCACTCCTCGCTAAATTCATATGCGCGAGCTCAATGTTATCTATGTGAAACACATAAACTAATGCCCTCTAGTGGTGAAAAACTGTCAAAATGCTTTCAGATTAGAGGTGGTCTTCAAGGTCTAAGAAATTAGCATATGATCCTCCTAGGTTTAGCTTTCAACTAAGAATAACAAGAGAACAAAGCAAAATTGGTGATAAAAGTAAATTGGAATGTACATTCCCTATTTGAATCATAAAAGTTTTTTTTGGACTTGACTGTCCCTTTAAAGATAGTTGTGGTAGGGCATGAGTCGTAAATAGGCATACTTGCAGTGGGGGGTAGCCACTGTTAGGAGTATTACAGTTAGGGATAGGGAACAGGACTGAGATTACAATATTGCTATGGTGGCTTACTCAGTCTGGTGGATTAGGTATCTTTATCTGACTGCATTCTGTTTTACCCTGCCTTAGAGCTAGTAAGATTACTTTACTCTAGGCCAAGAAATTCATAAAAGAAAAGAGGTTTGCACATGCATTGAAACCAGCGGTACTGATTAGCAACAGGCATGATATACTATCTCTGTAATTGTATAGTAACTCCCATAGAAAGCAATACCTATTGCTATTAGTTGTAGCAATCTCATTGTCTGTAACAATAATTTTGTTTACTGAATTACAATTATTAAACATAAACTACAATTGATAGTTAAATTAACTCTGTAACTATAAAGTGCAATTTAGTTGGGAGTTCTTAGAATGCAGCCATAAAACACATTCATACACACTCAAATAGGACAAACAGAGATTTAAAAAGACTGACAGATAGAGAGACACATACGGCTAGATTACGAGTTTTGCAGTAATCTGAAAAAGCAGCGTTAACAGGTTCTAACGCTGCTTTTTCACTACCGCTGGTACTACGAGTCTTGCAGGTTTAGGGGCACCGCACACTTTTTTGGCCTTACTGCAAACCGACTTATGTAAAGTCAGTAGTTATGAGTTTACACTACAACGCCGTAGCATAAAACTCATAACTAAAGTGTTAAAAAGTACACTAACACCCATAAACTACCTATTAACCCCGCAAACACTATAATAAAATTTGTAATCCCTAATCTGCCGCTCCGGACATCGCCGTTACTAGAAAAAACATATTAACCCCTAAACCGCCGCACTCCCACCTCACAAACAATAGTTAAATATTATTAACCCCTAATCTGCCGCCCCTAACATCGCCGCCACCTACATTATATTTATTAACCCTTAATCTGATGCCCCCAACATCGCCGCCACCTACCTACATTTATTAACCCCTAATCTGCCGTCCCCAATGTTGCCGCCACTATTCTAAATGTATTAACCCTTTAAACCTAAGTCTAACCCTAACACCCCCTAACTTAAATATAATTTAAATAAATCTAAATAAAATTACTATCATTAACTAAATTATTCCTATTTAAAACTAAATACTTACCTATTAAATAAACCCTAAACTAGCTACATTATAACTAATAGTTACATTGTAGCTAGCTTAGGGTTTATTTTTATTTTACAGGCAAGTTTGTATTTATTTTAACTAGGTAGAATAGTTATTAAATAGTTATTAACTATTTAATAACTACCTAGCTAAAATAAATACAAATTTACCTGTAAAATAAAACCTAACCTATGTTACAATAACACCTAACACTACATTAAATACAATTAAATAAATTAAATTAGCTAAATCCCCAAAAAAAACACTAAATTACAGAAAATAAAAAACAAATTACAAGATATTTAAACTAATTACACCTAATCTAATAGCCCTATCAAAATTAAAAAAGTCCCCCCCCCCAAATAAAAAAACCCTAGCCTAAACTAAACTATCAATAGCCCTTAAAAGGGCCTTTTGCGGGGCATTGCCCCAAAGAAATCAGCTCTTTTACCTGTAATTACAAACAACCCCCCCAACAGTAAAACCCACCACCCACACAACCAACCCCCCAAATAAAAGCCTAACTAAAAAAAACCTAAGCTCTCCATTGCCCTGAAAAGGGCATTTGGATGGGCATTGCCCTTAAAAGGGCATTTAGCTCTATTGCTGCCCAAAGCTCTAGCCTAAAAATAAAACCCACCCAATACACCCTTAAAAAAATCCTAACACTAACCCCCGAAGATTAATTTACCAGGAGAAGTCTTCATCCAAGCGGAAAGATGTCCTTAACGAAGCCGGCAGAAGTGGTCCTCCAGACGGGCAGAAGTGGTCTTCCAGATGGGCAGAAGTCTTCATCCAGACGGCATCTTCTATCTATTTTAAGGGCTATTGATAGTTTAGTTTAGGCTAGGTTTTTTTTTTATTTTGGGGGGCTTTTTTATTTTGATAGGGCTATTAGATTAGGTGTAATTAGTTTAAATATCTTGTAATTTGTTTTTTATTTTCTTTAATTTAGTGTGTTTTTTTGTGATTTAGCTAATTTAATTTAATGTATTTAATTATATTTAATGTAGGGAATTTATTTAATTGTAGTGTAGTGTTAGGTGTTAGTGTAACTTAGGTTAGGTTTTATTTTACAGGTAAATTTGTATTTATTTTAGCTAGGTAGTTATTAAATAGTTGCTAGCTACAATGTAACTATTAGTATTTAGTTTTAAATAGGAATTATTTAGTTAATAATTGTAGGTTTTATTTAGATGTATCTTAATTATATTTAAGTTAGGGGTGTTAGGGTTAGACTTAGGTTTAGGGGTTAATAAATTCAGAATAGTGGCTGCGACGTTGGGGGCGGCAGATTAGGGGTTAATAAGTGTAGGTAGGTTGCGGCGACATTGGGGGTGGCAGATTAGGGGTTAATAAATATGATATAGGTGTTGGCGATGTTGGGGGCAGCAGATTAGGGGTTAATAAATGTAATGAAGGGGGGGGTGATGTCCGGAGCGCCAGATTAGGGGTTAATATGTATAATGTAGGTGGCGGCGATGTCGGGGGCGACAGATTAGGGGTTAATAAGTGTAAGATTAGAGGTGTTTAGACTCGGGGTTCATGTTAGGGTGTTAGGTGTAAACATAACTTTAGTTTCCCCATAGGAATCAATGGGGCTGCATTACTGAGCTTTACGCTGCTTTATTGCAGGTGTTAGACCTTTTCTCAGCCATCTCTCCCCATTGATGTCTATTGGGAAATCGTGCACGAGCACGTACGACCAGCTCACCGTTGACTTAAGCAGCGCTGGTATTGGAGAGTAGTGTGGAGCTCAATTTTGCTCTACGCTCACTTCTTGTCTTTCAACGCCGGGTTTGTAAAAACCTGTAATACCAGCGCTGTAGGTAAGTGAGCGGTTAGAAAAAACTGCACGTTAGCACCGCACAGCTCATAACGCAAAACTTGTAATCTAGCCGATAGATAGATATATGTATAGATAGATAGATAGATAGATATAATATGATTGTATAATATATACATTTATATATTTCCCTGTTAAAATATTGTGTTGCAGAAAACTAGTGAACAGGCGACAGGAACTTCTAAACTGGTTGGAATGTCAGACAATTTAAATGGGAAATGCAAACAAGACTGTACACTGATTGAATTTATTTGTAGATCCTGTGACCTGGCTAAATATGATGTCATTGAAACCTCCTGCCAAGAGATTTCTTAGAAACCGGTAAAATAAAAGCATTTCTTTATTTGAGAATAAATATGTCATCTAACAGAGGCAGACAATGCCAGATGTTCTGTGGCACCCACAGTACAACCAATTTACATTGCACAGTTAACAGCTAATTATTTTATAGCACTGGGGAACAAACTGTAATACAATACTCAATTACTCTAAAAGAATACTGGATGCTGTCTATTCCTTTAGTGTTTAGAGTAGATAAGACTGAGAAGCTGACTTTGAAATGACCTTTACAATCTTGTATAATGACTTGCTGATGATTATCTATGCACACACATTGTTATAAGAAGGGTTCCTTGCTCTTCTTCAAAGGGTTGTTATTAACACTAATTACATTTTTTGAAATAAAATTGAGGTTATTTCTCACCTCCCTTTAGACCTGACTTCTGCCATGTTGAAATTTAGCTTTCACTGCATTCCAGTGCTGACTTTCCTACAGATAACTGCATTTAAACCAAGGTTTCAAAATGGATACACCCGTAATTATGGGGGGGCATGATATGTATTTAGTATTTAATGTCCCTTTAACTACTATGGAACATAAAAAGACATATAACTCCTAGTTTAATTCCCCAATAAATTATTATTTATGAAAGGTAGTCCACTTTCATATTTTTGTTTGGTTGCTTTTCCTACAATTTAACTTTTCAAATGAGGTTTTAGTACAGGCCCATTGAGGCTGAAGTGTGTTCTGTAGGATTCCTTGATGAGTGCAGGAGCAAATATATTGTCCATAACTTTCCATGATTAGATAAACATGCTCAAAAAGCTTTTGAAAGGGTATGTCCCTCAACTGCAAAACTATGCAAATTTAGTTAAGAAAATTACACCATCTAAAATATTTATTTTAGATGCAGATCCAGACTGATTGGTATAGTTATCCTCTTAATAAATGGAACAGTTTTATAATACAGTAATTAAATTTGTTTTGATACATCAGTCTGAAATTTCTATCAATATAGTCAGTTCCAGATCCTATGTAACATAACACTTATCTTTATTATAATTGGTTTGGTATCTAGATTAGCGTTTATTGCATATTTTAATTTCATAAATGTTTTTTTTAAGAAATATACAAATGGTTATGTATAAAGGCAAACCAGAGTAAGAAAATGATTTCAATCCTCTTATTTGTGCTTCTCAGGTTTCTCATAATTTCTAGGAGCCTATACAAAAGGATGAGATTTATCGATTTCTCATGCAGTTGTAGTGTCATCAATAAGGTTTTAACTTGTGATGGTAAAGGTCATAGGGTTTAAACTGGCCCACTCAAACCATAAAATTGCGGTACAGTACATATACCTGATATACAGGTGAAACTCGAAAAATTAGAATATCGTGCAAGATAATTTATTTCACTAATGCAACTTAAAAGGTGAAACTAATATATGAGATAGACTCATTACATGCAAAGCAAGATAGTTCAAGCCGTGATTTGTCATAATTGTGATGATTATGGCTTACAGCTCATGAAAATCCAAAATCCACAATCTCAGAAAATTAGAATATTACATGCAATCAATAAAACAAGGATTGTACATACCTGAAGAACAATATCGGACCTCTGAAAAGTATAAGCATGCATACTGTATGTACTCAGTACTTGGTTTGGGCCCCTTTTGCAACAATTACTGCCTCAAAGTGGTGTGGCATGGAAGCTATCAGCCTGTGGCACTGCTGAGGTGTTATGGAAGACCAGGATGCTTCAATAGCGGCCTTCAGCTCTTCTGCATTGTTCGGTCTCATGTCTCTCATCTTTCTCTTGGCAATGCCCCATAGATTCTCTATGGGGTTAAGGTCAGGCGAGTTTGCTTGCAAATCAAGCACAGTAATCCCACGGTCATTGAACCAGGTTTTGGTGCTTTTGGCAGTGTGGGCAGGTGCCAAGTCCTGCTTGAAAATGAAGTCAGCATCCCCATAGAGCTCGTCTGTGGAAGGAAGCATGAAGTGCTCCAAAATCTCCTAGTAGACGGCTGCGTTGACCCTGGACTTAATGAAGCACAGTGGACCAACACCAGCAGATGACATGGCTCCCCAAATCAACACAGACTGTGGAAACTTCACACTGGACTTCAAGCATCTTGAAGTGTGCGCCTCTACATTCTTCCTCCATACTCTGGGTCCTTGGTTTCCAAAGGAGATGCAAAATTTGCTCTCATCAGAAAAGAGGACTTTGGACCACTGAGCAACAGACCAGGTCTGTTTTTTTTTAGTCCAGGTAAGACGCTTCTGATGTTGTTTGTTGTTCAGGAGTGGCTCGACAAGAGGAATACGACATTTGAAGCCCATGTCCAGGATCCGTCTGTTTGTGGTGGCTCTTGATGCACTGACTCCAGCCTCAGTACACTCCTTGTGAAAGTACCCAACACTTTTGAATGGCCTTTTCCTGACAATTTTCTCCAGGCTGAGGTGCACCTTTTTCTTCCACACTTTTCCCTTCCACATAACTTTCTATTAATGTGCTTTGATACAGCACTTTGGGAACATCCACCTTCTTTTGCAATTACCTTTTGAGGCTTTCCCTCCTTATGGAGGGTGTCAATGATGTTTTTTTGAACAACTGTCAGGTCAACAGTCTTTCCCATGATTGTGATTCCTACTGAACCAGACTGAGAGACCATTTAAAGGCTCAGGAACCCTTTGCAGGTTTTATGGCTTAATTAGCTGATTAGAGTGGGACACTTTGAGCCTAGAATATTGCACCTTTTCACAATATTCTAATTTTCTGAGATTGTGGATTTAGGGTTTTCATGAGCTGTAAGCCATAATCATCACAATTATGACAAATCACGGCTTGAACTATCTTGCTTTGCATGTAATGAGTCTATCTCATATATTAGTTTCACTTTTTTTTTTTTTTTTTTTTTAAATATTCTTTTTATTGAAGACAAAGAAAAAGCAATAAGGTTACATGCATATTATCACGAAGCCATATAAACATGAGAATATACAGGAATGTAAAATTATTCATAAGCTAGATCTGTAGGAATGTTTATAATACACAAACTTGCCAATGAAATGTATTCAAAATTCTCACAAAGTAAGTCAAATATAAACAATAGTTATGGCATATATTTCACAATATGTAAATAGCGAATGGTCTTCATGTGTCTTCCTTATTTTTTTATAACACAGCAAAACAAGTTTTTGTAATATATAAGTAGTGTGATAAAATTGAAAATACTAAACTTAAAACTTGTAACTCAATTTGTAAGTGAAGCTTAACAGTTTCGCTTGACTAGGTAGGAAAAATAGAGTCAATTTTATGGTAGAGTGAAAAGCTGCACATAGAAACATAGAAAATAGATGGGGTAGGTTGCGGTACTGGTTAGAAAGACCGCATAGATAGGCCTCCTTACCTAGGAGGTACATTAGAAGATAGTGGCGAGGGGGTGGGGGGGAGGTGGTTATTTGAAGTGTGGTAAACGCCTTATATTCTAAATAAATATTGGGCTAAGGGTATGTCTGGTCCGGAGGGCCTCAAGTACTATATTCAAAGGGCTAACTTAGTTTATGGAGCTTAATCAAGATGCTGTATATAATAAGGGCATAGATGCTGATAATAGTGCAGGACCTGCCTACACCGAAGACAGTGTGATAATCTTCTGGCTATATCTGTGCATCGCAGTATAGCTATGTGCCCCCTAACAAGTTATGGGACTTCACCCTAAATCTTAGGTTAAACCGGAGGAGCACCTAGTAGGGCACTTGTGAGCTAAGCTGCCAAGCCTAAGGACAAGTTATTTGTAACTTCTAATCTCTTTCCAGATCAGCTAAGTTTTAACTAGGTGGGATATTAATTTGATAATATATGGTAGTCACTATATAATAATTAAGGTGGATCTGAGGGCAGCTCCACTCCAACAGGATAGGTTGCACATAGTAATATATAGGCTTTGTTGTGAAACAAAGATCTGGCACTATCTCCAAGGCATATGTATGAATCTAATGAGGAGTGTTGATTCTGTCCAACTAGCCATATGGTCTTCTATCTGCATATATGTTGCCTAACATGTCTATATAATTGGGAGTGGGAGGCTCAGATGTCCCGGCCGCAGACATCCAAGCCCCTAAAATTATCCAGGATGGTAGGGGACAACAGATCATATTTTATTCCGGCCTTTATCACCTCTTAGCTATACACGTTGAGTAGAAAGATAAATATATATATATAGGAAAGTGAAAAGCAATTAGCTAGATCTTCTTTGGCAACCTAATGTGCGATCTATACAGGATTAAAGAGATAACCTCTAGGGGGGCCATTTATAACTGACATCTTACATATAAAACCCATACATTTGTAGGCAGGATGTGGTAAATACTATTTTCTAATACATAGACCAGTAGCTTTTGTAGCTTGTATAGATAGATAGCAGGGACCAGAATTTGTAAATAAATGACTCAATTAGGAGAATATAAGTATGCTAAGTGCAAATGACACCCAGACATATCAGATATAAGTCATATACTAACAGACATAAGCAAAAATAAACAAGTTTCCAAGTAGATCTAATTAACTAGCATAAAGCACAATGGGAGGTATGGTGTGTATAAAGGACTGTGAACTAGACTGTAAAGTAATAAAATCAACTAGGACATAATAATATAACGTAATGTCCAATACTTAACATGAGCCAGCAGCAGAGACCAGCGAACTGTAAGTAGAAAGTCTTCTAAACCAAACTGCAAGAAAAGAGTTCAATTAAGCAGCGGTATAAGATTTCTTTGGCTAGTCGGCTTCAGCCGATGCCCAATTTTATGTCATTTTGTGCTGGCAACAAGGAATGTCTGTATTGCTGGGTGTCCTCAGGCAAATCACCCTTAACGAGTGCAGGTAAATCAAAGAGAGCCTCAATGCTGTTGGTGAAGCTAGGTGTTGGTGCGGGAGCCGAGTCTAGCAACTGACGAGATATGAAATTGGGAGCTTTCATGGGAGTGCAAGGTAAAGCCGCTGGGGCCATATAGTGATCTGAGGCTTTACGTGTCTTAAGCTCCGCGGCTACAGGTAAGGTTAAGAGTGAGAGCTGAATGTTTCTAAAGTCCCGTGTCCCCACGGGCAGCCTAAGGATAAAGCGTGTAGCTAGATAGACACAATCTGCTGCCCCCGGTGATATGTGCGTCTCTCCAGCAGCTTGGCAGGGGGTAGGCCCGAGTGCGCAGAGGTTCTCAGAAGTTAATGATAAACTAGATATGCGCTGGCCTGTATACTTCCATCTACAAACTTGAGATTGCTGGTGTGGCTCAATATTATAAAGCGGAGCCTCCGCCTTAGAGTTACAGGTAGCTGTGCACAGCATGGTGCCCCTCGCGCTGCAAATGTCTTGTCCGGGACCCCCCAAAGCAGGGGTAATATGGTTATAGGTTGTTTTGGCGAAAACCTTGAGAAGCTGGGTCTCTAAGAGCCGGTAAGAGGCCTCAATGTAGTTCAAAGCTAACCGCTCCCAATCCTTCACTGCCACCATTTCATTGATATAGATTTGCCGCGTCACTTTTTCTGAAAGGGAACCCAATAATATTGCCTAAACAGTGTCCTCTAAGGCTTTCCCGGCAGGGCAGTTCAGCAATCTGGGTGCAAGTAGCAGTAGTTATGTGACTCATATAGTGTGCCAGACTCGTCTCCAACTCTGTAAAATCTCCAGCAGCTGCGCCACTAGACTGCTCCTCCTGGGCCACGCTGCAAGACTCAAGTCAGGGCTGTATTAAGTATATAGTTACCCAGGTTAGATGAGCAGAAAGCTTTATGAAGAGGGCATGTAGATATGTTCAGCCGTGATGTATAATCATATCATAGATCGTGGTATGACTCCAAAATTCACAATTTAGAGCCAGAGCTCTTGCAACATGTGACCGGCCATTAGGGTAGTTGGCTCCGCCCCTTAGTTTCACCTTTTAAGTTGCATTAGTGAAATAAATGAACTTTTGCACAATATTCTAATTTTTCGAGTCTCACCTGTATCTATTCTGTAATCCTAGTTGTGTGCTTTGTCTTGTAGTCTTTTAATTAATCGGTTATATGATGATATCGTTGAGCATTTAATGGGTTGCAGATTGGATTGGGCTGCTGTGTATGTAAATGAGACCATATAAGAGCAGACTTCAGGGCCATGGGTTGCATATCAGGGTGTACATGTACCACAGTGATGGCTAAATCATCTGGTGTGGCAGTATCTGCATATGGGTAATGCTGTGCAGTCAGGTAAGACTTTCCTGTAATACCTGAATCTTTGTGTGCACAAATGTCAAAAGCAACACAAGGACTCCAGCATTACACATGTGCTTTCAAAAGTGATTAGCTTGTTGCTTGGGTATTTGTTGTCCTGTGTCCCTGAATTATTGGCATTCCTATATACTTGCTACCATTCCTTTCCCTTCTGGTTTCTGTTCCTGATTACTGGCATGCCTGACTTTGGTATATTCTCTTGACTTCATCTGTTTGCCTGACCCCTGTGAATTATACATCCCTTTCCTAGTTTCCTGGTACTTCTGACTTCAGATTTTCTCTAGCTCCTGACTTTATATTTTTTCTTCTCCTTTTTTAAAGGTACAGTCAAGTCCAAATAAAACGTTCATGATTCAGATAGAGTATGTCATTTTTAAACAACTTTTCAATTTACTTTTATAACCAATTTTGTTTGTTCTCTTGGTATTCTTAGTTGAAAGCTAAACCTAGGAGGTTCATATGCTAATTTCTTAGACCTTGAAGGCTGCCTCTAATCTAAATGCATTTTGACAGTGTTTCAACACTAGAGGGCGTTAGTTCATGTGTTTCATATAGATAACATTGAGCTCATGCACGTGAATTTACAGAGAAGTTAATTACAGAGGTAAAACATGTATAATTATAACTGTGTTGGTTATGCAAAACTGGGGAATAGGTTATAAAGGGATTATCTATCTTTTAAAATAACAATAATTCTAGTGTTGACTGTCCCTTTTACCACTGTATCCTACAACAACCGTCATAACTCCATTTTCTGTAATTAAACTGTTCTACCTTGGGATTTCAGATATGGTAAATATAAGGGAGATCTATGCTCTGCATCTGGGTTTCAGCCCTAAAAACTGCAAATATCTTACAAATATTAAAAGATTTAAGTATGGAAAGTCTATTGGTAAAGCATTCACCCACAAATATGCAATATAACTCATTTTAAAGTCTACCATTAGATTTCATGATACTAATGTAAGATTTATTGAGATTTATATGGCTGTGCTAAAACATTGTCATAATTAATAGAATGTGAACAGTATGTGAGGATACATTTTCACATATTGATCAAAATATTCTTAGTAGAAGACACTAGTTTTACATGTTGGAGTTTGTGCAGAAGACTAGCAACAACACTCATTTTAGAATTTCCATCTTGTTTGTGTGTATTTTAATGTAGGTTTGTTATCTAAAGGGATTACATTGAATCATATGACTATATCATGTGCCTCTATTTCATAATTTGAGTTCACTGAACTACAGAACGTGTCATGGAGAAGGAGATCACTGATCACAGCCTGATAACATGGGAAACAAACTGTACCTGAGAATAAAATGTATTAGCTCTCTCTTGTGTCAATTAACTACAGCACACTGCACTATTGTTATTGCTTGGTAGATATTTTTTATCACTCATATTAAATACGAATTTTCAGATCAGTTCAGTTTTATTTAGATATAAATTTGAATTTCATTTGTAATATCTTGCTTTGAATTGACACCCATTCCTACAGTCTTTTTAAATGTAGGACTCACAGATTCCCTGTGTCCTTAAAAGGACAGTTTACTCCACTTTTTTATTTTTAAAAAAGATAGATAACGCCTGTACTACCCATTCAGCAGCTTTGCACAACAAGCATTGCTATATTAATATACTTTATAACCTTTAAACCTCTAAGCCACTACCAAATGCATTTTATCACAGTACATTCTATAGCTTCTCACAGCGAAACACTGTTAGTTCATGTGTGCCATATAGATAAAATTGTGCTTGTTCCTGTAAATCAGCAGTAATTGTCTAAAATGAACTGAGATAAGGGGGCAGTCTAAAGAGGCTTAGATACAAGGTAATCACAGAGGTAAAAAGTATATTAATATAACAGTGATGGTTATGCAAAACCGGGGAATGGGTAATAAAGGGATTATCTATCTTTTTAAATTATAATTCCTCTAGTTGTTAATAACACTTTCTATCAACTGTTGTGTCCATAATATGTAACTAAAATACACTTAACTCATTGCAAGATTTTTGCAATAGATTAATTTACTAGGTTAATGTGACATTGTTTTAATCCATTAACGTCTTTTTGCTGCAGTTTGAGCATGTTTGCGTTTAGATTTGTAAGCCATACTATAATTTTTTTAGAGTATGTTAGCTGAGGCCAATTAGAAACAGATTTGTAGCAGGTTTAGCCTGTCTTAATTTTTAGAATTAAATTGCAGGAATAAGGGGGGAATCAATAATGAAAGTATTTAAATGTTACTTTACTACCCATGATTAAACATTTTATGTGGATTTCTCAAAATACATTAATAATATCAAGTATAATAGTTGAAAGCTATTGGTTTTGAGCTTTAAGATAACAACTAAATTACACAAAAAATAGTAACCACAATGCAGAGTCCTGATTAAAATGACTGGCATAGATTTACACCACCACAACCAATCATAGTGTTCAGCCTGTTGAATGTTGTTTTTCTATGGTAACCTTTCCTAAAAAGCAGCAAATCAGCTTCTTGATTGTGAGAGGTAAATATGGACAGACAAGGAAATAGGCAAATTTGTGGTCACAATTCTGCAAAACACACTGGCAGCATTGTTTAAACCAGGGGTCCACAAACTACATCCCGCAGGTCATTTACCCGGCCTATCCATCATGCAGAAGAGAAACGAGGAGGGTCAGGTAAGTGACCTGCCCGCAATATACAACATTTGCACCAAATCACTGAATCAGCCAGCATCTAGAATCCTCTGCTGCTATGCAGAGGAGAAGAAGGAGTAGTCAGCATGGATAGCACACGTGCCATGTGTAAACAGTGTGGAGCTGAGGAGGAGACTGGCAATGGGAGCATCCCAGACATTGACCAGAAAGGTAACTTCTATTCTTTTTCACAGGTTCACCTGTGGGGATGCAGGAGCTGGGCGTGCTTTGGAGGTATGGGGGTGCTACGGAAGTGGGGGAATGCTTTGGAGGTGGGGTGCTATGGAAGGGGGGGTGTTAGAGGTGCGGGATGCGTTAGAGGTGCGGGGGTACGTTAGAGGTGTGTTAAAGGTTTGTCGGTGCTTTAGAGGTATGGGGGGTGTTGGAGATGTGGAGATGTGTTGGAGGTGTGAGGTCTGGTAGTGAGCCAAAGAAAAAAATCTTGTACAAGGGCCTTTAGTTGCTTAAGTCCGCCACTGTACATAGGTATACATGTACATGTACTCACTTGTTTACTCAACTGGGATCCGGCTAAGGCTGGGACAGGTTCTCTCTCTCCAAGTTCTTGCACTTGTTACGGTTCCATATTTGTCACTTGCATCACTTGTTACGACTAGCAGTGACAAATATGGAACCGGACATTGACCATCTTTTTAGCCAAAAGCAGGCCCATACTTCCCATTAAATACTATTAAGTTTATGTTAATTAAAATTGTTCTTCATTTTCAATACTGTATTGTTTTTTCTTGTTTTTTGCACTACAAATAAGATATGTGCAGTATGCATAGGAATTTGTTTATATTTTTTTTCAAACTATAGTCTGGCCCCCCAACAGTCTGAGGGACAGTGAACCAACCCCCTGTCTAAAAAGTATTAGGGCCCCTGGTTTAAACTCTTTCATTGCCGGAACTGTGCATGGAGCAGATATTTTGTATGTGGTTGAGTGAGATCACAATATGCTGATACCTCCCCTGTAGGGCTTGACATCACACTCTGAATTGTGAGTGACAGGAATTTTAAAACATTTCACAAACATTTTCTGCCACTATGAAATCTAAATATAATTTAGAGTGAAGAGAAAAAAGAATGGGTTTTGCAGTGCACTCAACTTTTGAAAAAATAATCTTGACATTTTTAATAATACTTTTTTAAAAATTAGAATCCCCTTAAAAAAAATGATTTCAATGTCACATATACATCCAGTGTTCCCTTAAAGGACCATTAAATACAGTATATTTTCATAATCAACAAATGCATAATATAGAGACAATGCAATAGGAATTAGTAGATTTTTTTCTGACAAATTTCAAAATTAGTCACATTTTTCTTCTCCATGTATCATGTGACATCAACCAATCACTAAAAACATATTATGTATATTCTGAGAATTTTTGCACATGCTCAGTATGAGCTGGTGCCTCAAAAAGTGTGCATATAAAAATATAGTGTGCACATTTTAATAACAGAAGTGAATTACAAAATTAGAATGATTTCTTTGTGCTAAGACATACAAACATTGAGTTTTCTAATGTATTAAATAGTACTTTTGGCAGAGAAAATGCTGAATTCCATTCTTCAAGATGAATTAACAGTTAAAGCATTAATAATTTAGAGTGTATTTCTGACTTACTTTAAAGTGTTAGAAGAAATATTCTGTTATATTTAACAGAAGCTCTGCAATGATTTATAGTTGCTCATGAAGGAATAGAAGAATTATTTGCTTTCTTTTAACTTCAAGCTGTGGCTGTGCTGACTCATTTCACAAGGCAAAATTAAATCTTTAGACTATCATTCTGCTTTTTTTTTGTCCTTCAGTACACATGAAAGGATAAGGCCTTGCTGGGAAGAAAGCTCTTTCTAGGAACTGACAGGTTCATTTGGAGAATTTGTCTCCTTTGATTGCTATAAATTTGGCTAAGAATTTGTTTTTAAATAAAACAATCATACTGCGACAGACAGTAGTCTGAGTAAGATTATGAAAGAAAAGCACAGTATATAGAGGAATATTACAATTGTATACAAAAATAGGGAAGCTATCTAATTCCATAATATGAATAGATCAAACTAATAGCACAACAATTAAACTGCAAATTTGATTAAAGGACGGTTAATTTGTGCTTTTGCTTGATGTTGTAAAGGTATAAGTTGATGATCCAACTTGATGATGATGATAGGGAAATATTGTCTGACTGATGATTGTTTGGAAATTGGATAAATAGTTGGAATTGGACATATAATGCAAATTTCCTAAAATGAGAATTTGGCTTGTAAAATAAACAAATCTCTTCTTAATTTGCCATAGTTTTCCATAGTTCCCCTCTACAATATTATTCAATTCAGGCTCTTGTGGAATACACAAAGATTTACTAAATAACTATGGCAGTTACTTAATTCTTACTAAAATGTATTTTAGTGGGAAATATTTATAAGCAAGCATATATATAGTGTTGAACCATAGACAAGATGTATGGGCAGCCACCAATCAGCAGCTAGCTCCCAGAAGTGAATAACGACAATTAGATAATAGAAATAAATTCAACATTTAGAATTGCATGCTCTATCTGAATCATCAAAGTTTAATTTTGACTTTACTATCCTTTAACTTTAAGAGGCAAAGTGTTAAATCATTCAGCTGGTATAAAGAGATCGGCTTCTGGTTTATGTAGTTCCTAGTTCTGTTTTATCTGCAAATTTATACTGCAGTGCCTCGCCATTAACACTTTATTTTAAATTTCTGAATTGTACAGCTCTAACTCCCCCCACACAATTCCTTTTATGGCTGCATATACAATATATCCAGTATTGATATGGTAGGAATGCAAGACTTTAACACTCCTTATCTGCTGGAGCATGCCTAGAATCAAATAAGCTGCTGTGAACTCAGTTAAATTACAATGCCTGTGTTTCTGATGTTAAACACTGATAAGAGGGGGTGGATCGGTCTACTTCAGAAAGCAAAGCTATGTAAGTAATTTTGCTTATTTTTGAAAAATATTTTAAAATACATGCCAACTATTTTTAAACAAATCTTTTATGCAAACTATTTTTTTTTTTAATTATCGCTTTTAGAATATGCACAGATCTCAACATGTTTTATGGCACTTTAAGCAAAACCTGACTCTAGTACTCATTTGATGCTTATAAACTTGGTAGTTTATAGAAGAAAATTAGTGCCTCAGAGTATGTTTCTTAGCAACAATAACCCAATGATGTAAAAGGAATGATTTGTAATCACCTGTGATCACCTCTGCCATAATAGTCACATAAATGGATTGGATTTAAAAATATTTAGTAAACTATGTCATTTACATTTATGGCATCCCTTTTAGTTTAGTTCATAGCAATAAGCTGTTCTTTTGCAGGTCCCCTTGTCGTGCCCCTCCAGGGCCAGGCTAGGAAGAAAAAAGCAGTCCTGGAAAAATTGAAGACCAGCCCTTTATTTAGTTTAGTCCATAGGATGTTAATGATAATTGGGTATTTGGATCAGCAATTTTATTTTGATCTATCAAATAACTGAAGGACACAGTAATATTTCAGTAGTGAAATGAGGTTTATTGGATTAACGGAAAATGTGCACTATGCATCCAAAAGAAATTAGACAGGTGCATAAATTTGGGCACCCCAACAGAAATATTGCATCAATATTTAGTAGAGCCTCCATTAGCAGAAATAACAGCCCCTAGACGCTTCCTATATCCTGTAATGAGTGTCTGGATTCTGGATGAAGGTATTTTGGACCATTTCTCCTTGCAAAACATCTACAGTTCAGTTAGGTTTGATGGTTGCCGAGCATGGACAGCCCGCTTCAAATCACCCCAAAGATTTTCAGGTCTGGGGATTGGGATGGCCATACCAGAACATTGTACTTGTTCCTCTGCATAAATGCCAGAGTAGATTTTGAGCAGTGTTTTGGGTCGTTGTCTTGTTGAAATATCCAGCCCCCGCGTAACTTCAACTTTGTAATTGATTCCTCAACATTATTCTCAAGTATCTGCTGATATTGAGTGGAATCCATGCGACCCTCAACTTTAACAAGATTCCCACACAGCCCCACAGCATGATGGAACATCCACCAAATTTTACTGTGGGTAGCAAGTGTTTGTCTTGGAACGCTGTGTTCTTTTGCTGCCATGCATAACGCCCCTTGTTATGACCAAATAACTCAATCTTTGTTTCACCAGTCCACAGCACCTTCTTCCAAAATGAAGCTGGCTTGTCCAAATGTGAGTTTGCATACCTCAAGCGACAGAAAAGGCTTCTTCCGCATCACTCTCCCATACAGCTTCTCCTTTTGCAAAGTGCGCTGAATTGTTGAACGATGCACAGTGACACCATCTGCAGCAAGATGATGTTGTAGGTATTTGGAGGTGTTCTGTGGCTGTTTTTGACCGTTCTCATCATCCTTTGCCTCTCCGATATTTTACTTGGCCTGCCACTTCTGGCCTTAACAAGAACAGTGCCTGTGGTCTTCCATTTTCTCGGCCGCTAGCTCCTGGCCGTTTCATCAGATAAACGGCCAGGAGCTAGCGGCCGAGAAACGCGTTATTAGATCTATTAAACTTGTTTTAAATTGCTTAGTTTGGATGACTTCCAATTCTTGCCAGTTTTTATAACCTGTGAGACGTTACTGACATTTTCCAGTCAGCTTTTACCAGTCCCCCTTAAACAGATTGTTTCACACCGGGAGAAAGAGAGACTCCATGGAGCACGGCTCCAAACACCACCAGGGTCCTGTCTGACGATATCCCGACAGTGAGACGCCCAACCAGATTCCACTGCACCTTCTTGGTCAGCGTACTGACTGCTGCAAATGCCAGCCTGCCTGCTTGCACTTTTTTAGCGAAAAGTGCCACCTCACTTGTGAGTACCTTTCTACTGGATTACACTACACTTCACCATCCAATTGCACAGTGATATCTACACTATGAGGCGATTTCTTTTCTCTTCTACTCTATAGATACCTGATTCACCGCCAGCACCAAGAGAAGCAGCCTCAAAACACAGAACTCCTGTATCCATTTGCAGATTCACCTGAAATCACAAACATTTGTTTCTTCTTTTGAACACTTTTTGGTATAAATTCCCGACTTCAGAACTTAACGGTCATGTTTTTTGTTTTTCACGGAAAGGACACTTATGTTTTTTTAATCACTGTTTGTAACATACAGTTACTCATAGACAACTATTTTTCATTTTTAATTTCCAAGCATCACTTATGTTTTTTTGTCTTCATGCACATTTAATCTTATTAGCCTTTTCTTTTCCAGGGATCCACTTTTTATACACAGAAAGCATATAATATATATTTATTCTTTTGCTAATACGGATTGACATTCTGCACAAAATTAACCATCCCCATTTTGGTTTTTATATTACGTCATTTATTGTTAGTTATTTTATACTTTTCCTATACTATCCTTAGGCGCATCTTATCTATATTTTACACCTCGGTGTAAAATATACATTCTGTATGTAAGATGATAAATGTTAAAAGTTTACCTGAGATTATGTTGTTGTGCCGGGAGTTTTCAGCAATTTTTACACATTTAATTAAAAGCAGAGTAGTGGCTAGTTTCCAGGCAAACTGCTGCACTGACTTGCTGGGACATCGCATATCCTTTAGCAAAATGGGAACTAGCATTTATTTTTAACAGCGTGTAATAAAAAAAAAATTGTACTTCCAAAAAAAATTGTATTGCATTTTCAAAAAAGAAGATTGTACTTAGAAAATACAAAATTGTACTTAAAAAAAAAAATTGCACTTGTAATTAAAGATTTGTATTCTAAAAATTCTGAAAACAAAATTGTAATTCCAACATTTTTTATAGTATTTATAAATTTAGATTTGCATTCACGTCACAATATGTACAATGATAAGGAATCACACACACTTGCCTTTCTGACAGGAATCTTATTCCATATGAAGCACCCATGTATTTACATGATGGAAAAATCATTTTTAATAGAATCAAGTGTGACTGTTTGAAAATGTTTTAGTGAACCTCGTTTAGAATTTAAAATAAGAAGAAAGTGTATTTCTCTGTTAAAATATGAACTACCGGTAAGCATTTGCAGATTTCTCTTTAATGACTGCAGGAGTTGTCCAGTAATGAGAACATTATTCTGAAGAGGTTAAAGATGTTGATTTAAAAAACCCAAAACAAAACACATTTTGTCAAAAATTTGCCTGTCAATGTTTTTTATTTCCATTCGAATAAGACCTGTTTCACAGACAAATAGTAGCTATTTAATTAAAAAAGTCTAAAGTTTTTAATTAACCCCTTAGTGACCAGACCATTTTCCAATTTTTCTTACCATTAGGGACCAAGGCTATTTTTAAATTTCTGCGTTGTTTGTGTTTAGCTGTATATTTCCTCTTACTCATTTACAGTACCCACACATTATATACCGTTTTTCTCGCAATGAAATGGACTTTCTAAAGATATCATTATTTTCATCATATCTTATAATATACTATAAAAAAAATGATAAAATATGATGAAAAAATTGAAAAAACACACTTTTTCTAACTTTGACCCCCAAAATCTGTTACACATCTACAACTACCAAAAAAACACTCATGCTAAATAGTTTCTAAATTTTGTCCTGAGTATAGAAATACCCAATGTTTACATGTTCTTTGCTTTTTTGCAAGTTATAGGGCAATAAGTACAAGTAGCACTTTGCTATTTCCAAACCATTTTTTTTCCAAAATTTGCACAAGTAACATTTTAACACTGATATCTGTCAGGAATCCCTGAATAATCCTTTACATGTATATATTTTATTTTAATAGACAACCCAAAGTATTGATCTAGTCCCATTTTGGTATATTTCATGCCACCATTTCACCGCCAAATGCGATCAAATAAAAAAAATTGTTCACTTTTTTACTAACTTTTTCCCAAACTTTAGGTTTCTCACTGAAATTATTTACAAACAGCTTGTGCAATTATGGCACAAATGGTTGTAAATGCTTCTCTGGGATACCCTTTGTTCAGAAATAGCAGACATTTATGGCTTTGGCATTACGTTTTGGTAATTAGAAGGCCACTAAATGCTGCTGCGCACCACATTTGTATTATGCCCAGCAGTGAAGAGGTTAATTAGGAGCTTGTAGGGAGCTTGTAGGGTTAATTTTAGCTTTAGTGTAGTGTAGTAGACAACTCAAAGTATTGATCTGGGCCCATTTTGGTATATTTCATTGGCCGGCTCCTAAGCTTACATTCAAATAAAGATACCAAGAGAAGGAAGAAAAAACTATAATAGGAGTAAATTAGAAAGTTGTTTAAAATTGCATGCTCTTTCCGAAACATGAAAGTTTAATTTTGACTAGACTATCCCTTTAATGCACCAGGGATTTAAAAATAGCCAATTACACCATGTGATCAGGAGCAAATAGAATATATCCCTAATGTGGTTTCTTCTATTGTCTCAGCTATAACTCAGTTTACTTAAAACTAATCATAGCTGAATCTCTTAGTAAACACAGGGCCTAGATTACAAGTGGCAAGCTAATGATAGCGTGAGTCGCGATAAGCAGTATTGCTGGACTGCTCTAACATTAGCACAAGTCAATATGTTTCAATGTGTATGTGCATTTATGTGTTTATAGGTGTAAATATGTATGTGAACAAATACATATATACACAAAAACATATATAGACATATATTTACACACCTGAAAGCCCTTCCCAGTCAAATACATTTAAATATGCAAAATAATTTTTATTATTTTTTTAATGTGTTATAATGTATTTTGAATATAACTTTAAATTCCTATGCTCTTCACTTAGAATTTTTTTTATTTTAATTTTAAAATAAATACTATATATTTCTGTATATACTATATAAATCTAAACATATATCTATGTCTGTATACATTCATAGAGATATATAGGTTTAGAGATATATATATATATATATATTTTAAACACAATCAGACATATATAGAAATATATATTTTTAAATTAAAAAATCTTTTTATTCAATGTGAAGAACAAAGGAATTTAAGTATACACACACCTCAGGGTTTAGCCCTGTTTAGTGCAGTGTTGGTTTAGCGCACAAGCATTAACTAATAGTTTCTTTTGTGTGTGTGCAAAGTTAACGTGATTGCAATATTCAAAGTCTTGAAGTTAGCGCGTCTAAGTATTTTGCTCACGCTCCAACTTTTTTACTTTCAACTTGTAATACACTTGCTAATCTGGCCACACTAAAATTTTAACTTAAAGGGACAGTCTACTCCAGAATTTTTATTGTTTAAAAAGATAGATAATCCCGTTATTACCCATTCCCCAGTTTTGCATAATCAACATGGTTATATTAATATACGTTTTACCTCTGTGATTACCTTGTATATAAGCCTCTGTAGACTGCCCCTTATTTCAGTTCTTTTGACAGACATGTATTTAGCCAATCAGTGCTGACTCCTAAATAACTCCACGGGAGTGAGTACAATGCTATCTAATATGACACACGTGAACTAGCACTGTCTAACTGTAAAAAAAATGTCAAATGTACTGAGATAAGAGGCGGTTTTCAACAGTTTAGAAATCTGTTTGAACCTACCTAGGTTTAGCTTTAAAAAATGAATACCAAGAGAACAAGCAAATTTGGTGATAAAAGTATATTGGAAAGTTGTTTAAAATTACATGCCCTATCTGAATCGTGAAAGTTTAATTTTGACTAGACTGTTAACTTGTGTATAGGGAAACAAATTAGCTTGCCCACAGTGTTTAAAATGCTGGTGTACAAGTACAAATATCTAGATATACTCCATGTGACTGTGTAGTGCTTTCACTGGAAGCATTTTTACTAGTATGAGTGTATTGCAAAAATAATTTTGAAAGGGCCGGCTATAACTGGAAAGTACCTCCAATTCCTCACTCTCTCAAAAATAGAACCTTCCGTTAAATAAGTTCCTGGTATGGTATTTTTCTAGTGGTACTTTTCTGTATATTGTACTAGGAAGCACTGAAACCAGGAACGCTGTCTTTTATTGTTTACTGGGGATCCATTTTTTTCTGTTTTTATTTCTTTTTTGTTCCTTTTTAATAAGTAAAAAAGATAAGAGAATGATAAATACCTATTTTCCAACAAAATTTCATCATGAGTCAACTATAATGATTAGGGCATCTTCAGCACTCACAGTAATAAATTTAAAAGGACATGTGCTAAATAATTAGAAAATGATGAAGAATAACTATAAAAAGCTGGCAAAAAAATATCACATTGATATCAAAGTAAAAAGTGCTGACTTCATATTTTCTTTTACTGTGTTCTTGTGGGATTTCAATGAAATTTTACTAGATTTTTATTAGTAAACTTCCTTAAACTGTGGAGGCAAATAAAGTGTTTGTGTCTTGCAAGTCCTGGGACAAGCATCCTTATTGGATGCTTGAAGTACCTTTATAGTGGGATGTGGCTACTGACGAAACTTTAAAGTAAAGTATCTTTCTATTTTACATAGAGATGTTCTTATTATGTTATTTTCTATTCAGCTTGTTTCAGATATGCTGCATCACTAACAAGTGCTTCAACATTTGGCCTTAGGGTGTGGCGGCGAGGGCGGCTGCCTCAGGCCCCGCGGGTTCAAACAAACATTTATTTTTTTATAAAAAACAATTTACACTTGTTTTTTTTTGGCGCCATTTTTTTACATTTTTGGGTGCAATTAGTGAGGAGGCAGGAGCGGCTGAGCGGAAGCAGCTGCACAGGAGGAGGAGTGACAGTACATGGCCCCCGGGCTCAGCTGCACCTGTGAGTGGACGCACTTCTCTGGATCACTTTGCCGGCGGAACTGGAAGCAGAAGAGAATGTCAGTGTATGAGCTTTATACCCGGGTGAGTTATAACCTGACTCAGTACTGCAACTTCTCACTGGGCAATGGCTTCTTGTGTTACTGCACCTGAGCTTTGCTGCTTTTACTGCTCATGAGCTACCGATGTGATGGAGGCAGCATTTTATTGCAGGGGGATGGGGCATCATTTTATTGCTGGGGGCAATTGAAGGGGTCTGGGGCATCATTTTATTGCAGCAGGGGGATTCATTTTATTGCTGGGGGGCTGGGGACATGATCATATTTTTGTTGGGGGCATCATATTTTTGTTGGGGGCATCATTTTATTGCAGGATAGATGGGGCATAATTATATTGCTGGGGACATCATTTTTTGCAGGGGGGCTGGGGGCATCATTTTATTGCAGGGGGCATAATTTTATTACAAGGGGACTGGGCATCATTTTATTGCAGGGGCATAATTTATTGCAGTGGTGCTGGGGGCATAATTTTATTGCTGGGGGCATCATTTATTGCAGGGGGGCTTGGGGCATCATCTTTTTGTTGGGGGCATCATTTTATTGCAGGGGAGGAACTGGGGGCATCATTTTATTGCAGGGGAGATGGGGGCATCCTTTTATTGCAGTGGGGCTGGGGGCAGCATTTATTGCAGTGGGACTGGGGCATCATTTTATTGCTGGGGGCATCATTTGTTTCAGGTGGGTTTGGGACATCATCTCTTTGTTGGGGCATCATTTTATTGCAGGGGAGCTGGGGGCATCATTTTATTGCAGAAGAGCTGGGGCATCATTTTATTGCAGGGGCTGGGGGCATCATTTTATTGCTGGGGGCATCATTTATTACAGTGGGGCTGGGGTCTTCATTTTATTGCTGGGGCATAATTTATTGCAGTGGGGCTGGGGTCTTCATTTTATTGCTGGGGGCATAATTTATTGCAGGGGGTCTGGGGGCATCATATTTTTGTTGGGGGCATCATTTTATTGCAGGGGAGCTGGGACATAATTGTATTGCAGGGGGAATCATTTTTTTGCATGGGGGCTAGGGGCATAATTTTATTACAGGGGCATCATTTTATTACAGGGGGACTGGGCATCATTTTATTTCAAGGGGGCTTCATTTTATTGCTGGGGGGCTTCATTTTATTGCAGTAGAGCTGGGGGCATAATTTATTGCAGTGGAGCTGATGCATCATTTTATTGCAGTGGGGCTGGGGCATAATTTTATTGCAGGGGGGCTGGGGCATCATTTTATTGCAGTGGAGCTGATGCATCATTTTATTGCAGTGGGGCTGGGGCATCATTTTATTGCAGGGGGGCTGGGGCATAATTTTATTGCAGTGGGGCTGGGGCATCATTTTATTGCAGTGGGACTGGGGCATCATTTTATTGCAGTGGGACTGGGGCGTCATTTTATTGCAGGGGGGCTGGGGCATCATTTTATTGCAGTGGGGCTGGGGCATTATTTTATTGCAGGGGGGCTTGGGGCAACATATTTTTGTTGGGGGCATCATTTTATTGCAGGGGCTGGGAGCATCATTTTATTGCAGGGGAGCTAGGGCATCATTTTTTGCAGGGGGCATCATTTTATTCCAGGGGACTGGGCTTCATTTTATTGCAAGGGGCTTCATTTTATTGCTGGGGGCATCATTTATTGCAGTGGGGATGGGGCATCATTTTATTGTAGGGGGATTGGCTATCTTTTATTGCAATGGGGCTGGGGGCTTAATTTTATTGCTGGGGGCATCATTGCAGTGGGGTTGGGGGAATCATTCATTGCAGGGGGGCTGGGCCCAGGCGTCTCTGTAATGTTCTTGTTATCATAAAAAAACACATAAAAATAAGGCCCAGTTCAACTCAACTGTTCCTAATTGTCAGCATAATTCTTCATTATATACATAAACAGTTAATCCAATAGTACAAATGGTATATTGCAATATATACAATTGTCAGCATAATTCTTCATTATATACATAAACAGCTGTTCCAATAGTACAAATGGTATATTGCAATATATACAATGTTATAGTGCTCCACATTAGTGGATTTATATGTTTTTAGATATATATATAAATGTTGTGCATTACCTTAAATGCTTTTTCTTCTATTTTTTTTTTTTTTTTTTAAAGCTGGAGGGCGGAGATTGGGCGGGGTTGAGGGTGGAGATTGGGCGGGGTTGATGCGGAGATTGGGCGGGTTGGGGGTGGGGAGAAAGGGGGCCCCATTTTGTCATCCTGCCTTGGACCCCGCAATAACTATTTCAGTGCTTGTGGTGACTGGCATTGAGTGACGGGTAAAATAACATTCACATGTTGTTGCAGCCAGGAGATATAAACATATGAAGAACTAAACTTCCAATAGTGAAACAAAACAATACAAAATATATGACCGTGTTTAAATCATTACCTAAAATAAATCATAAGAAATATTTAAGATAAACCAAAAAGAAAAAACACCATAAATCTACTATAACATGCAACTTCTGTCTATAACACCCAGCCATTTTTGTTAGTTTCTATTTATATTGCGACTTAAGAAAAATAAAACATAATAGTTCTAGATTTGCTGTATTTAATTTGTAACTGGCCATGTTTTCTTTATTAGTACAGTAGATGGTGCTATTTTATTAAAGTAAATGAGCTAAAACCTCAGAGGATGTATTAGATTACACTTTCCATAAACAGAACAGACTTGAAATATATTCAACTGCACCTACATGAAAATGCAAAGGTAGCTGGTCTGTGTTCACTGAGGGCAGCACCCCAATGCTCCACAGCATTTCCAAATGTCTTTTTATTATTATTTATTATAACCAATACTTGTATTTGTTTGTGTTTTCTATTTTCTTACTTTTTAATTCTCTGTCTGTCGTTTTCTGTTTCAGTTTATATTATTCTACATAGTTACACAGCTAAGATTCAATTTAATTTTTATCTTTGGCCTAGTTTCCATTGAGAGAGGCGCCAAAACATAAAACAGTATCGTTTGGTCTGATGTGGTGGAAAGGATGCGAACCCCCCCTGAATGAGAGTTTATACTCACAAGATGAGCGGCACAATCAGCGTGCCTTATACTGCAGGTCGGGACTGTTGAGAGTCGCCCGACAGACACCCCCAGGCAGATACACGTCACCACAGGACTTCCAATCTGCTGCGGGCAATATCGCTCTGTTGAAACTCCCCAGGATCAGCTGTAGCTTGCGGCGTCAGTAGTTTCAGATGATAAACACAGACCTCTTCTTAATAGCGATCAGTGAGAAAGGTGGATGGGCACTTCCCCTGAGGTTTTATTCCACTGCTTTTTGTTTTCTGTATGGGCAATACTTTATATTAGACATGTGCATTTCGTTTCGGCAGAATTAATTTTTCGACCGACTTTTAGCCAATTCTGAGATTCGGATGCATCCGAATTTCCGAATTGGCACATACCGGAAAATTCCGAAAATGAATAAATTATTTTCCAAATTTTTGGATCCATTATTCATAATCAGAATTTTTCATTGTTCTTAGTGTAAACCGCACATGGCCGACACTAACTCTAAATCAATAAATAAAGCTATTAACCCCTAAACAGCTGTTCCCCCGACATCGCCGACACTAACTAAACCTATTAACCCCTAAACCACCGTTCCAAAACATTGCTGACACTAACTAAACCTATTAACCCCTAAACTGCACCCCCCCACATATCGCCAACAATTTCTAAACCTATTAACCCCTAAACCGCACTTCCCCGACATCGCCAACACTAACTAAATAACTAAATAAAGCTATTAACCCCTAACCCGCAGTTTCCAGACATTGCCAACACTAACTAAACCTATTAACCTTTAAACCGCTGTTCCCAAACATCCCCAAAATGAACTAAACCTATTAACCCCTAAACTGCCGTTCCCACACATCACCAATCCTAACTAAATTATATTAACCCCTTAACCTAACCCTAAACCTAACATCCCCTAACTTTAACATAATTAAAATAGACCTAAATTAAAGTTACAATTATTAACTAAATAATACCTATTTAAAACTAAACACAAACTTACCTGTGAAATAAAAATGAAACCTAAGCTAGCTACAATATAACTAATAGTTATATTGTAGCTAGCTTAGGTTTTATTTTTATTTCACAGGTAAGTTTGTATTTATTTTAACTAGGTAGACTAGTTAGTAATTAGTTATTAACTATTTACTAACTATCTAGTTAAAATATATACAAACTTACCTGTGAAATAAAAGTAAAACCTAAGCTAGCTACAATAAAACTAACATTATAAAAATAAAAAACACTAAAATTACAAAAAAATAAAAAACTACCTTTACAAAAAATAACAAACGAAATTATCCAAAACAATAAAAATTATTCCTATTCTAATGTATTTTGTAGGCCCTTAAAAAGGGCCTTTTGTAGGACATTGCCCTAAAGAAATCAGCTATTTTGCTAAAAAAGAAAATCAAACACCCCCTAACAGTATACAAACCCCCACCCCCCAAACCCACAAAATAAAAATAAAGTTAAACCTAATCTACCCATTGCCCTGAAAAGAGCATTTGTTTGGGCATTGCCCTTAAAAGAGCCTTCAGCTCTTTTACTGCCCATTAAAAATAAAAAATGACTATTCTAAGAAAAAAAACACCCCAAAAAGAAAAAAAAAACATTACACAAAACAACAAACAAAGTATCAAAAATAATAAAAATTATTCCTATTCTAATACCATTCTAATTAAAAAAAACACCCCAAAATAAAAGAACCCTAATCTATAATAAACTACCAATAGCCCTAAAAAGGGCCTTTTTTAGGGCATTGCCTTAAAGAAAACAGCTCTTTTGCTATAAAATAAAAACAAACACCCCCTAACGTTACAAACCCCCCAAACCCACAAAATAAAAAACCTAACTAAAAAAAGGGCATTTGTATGGGCATTGCCCTTAAAAGGGCATTCAGCTCTTTTAAGATTGCCTATTTAAGATTGCCCATTAGCCCTAATATAAAAAAAAACAACCTAAAAAAAACCTAACAACAACCCCTCTTTAGGTACTCACAGTTGCTGAAGTCCGGCTTGAACGATCTTCATCCCAGCGGCTCCATCTTCATCCAGGTGGCTCCAGCTTCATCCATCGAGGGACCGGCATCTTCTTCATCCCTGCGGAGGTGGAGCGGTTGATGCGCGGAAGCGGAGGTTAAGGCGAAGGTCCATAGATCCGATGTGGAGGTCTTCTTCATGCGATCATCCGCCGCACACTGAGGATTCAAATGCAAGGTACCCCTTTTATACTGGGGGTACCATTGCATTCCTATTGGTTGAAAATTTAAAATCAGCCAATAGGAATTAGAGCTGCTTAAATCCTATTGGCTGTTCAAATCAGCCAATAGGATTTAAGCAGCTCTCATTCCTATTGGCTGATTTTTTTTTCTTTTTTAAACGGGGTATTAGAATAGGAATAATGTTTATTGTTTTGAATAATTTTGTTTCTTATTTTTGTAATGGTAGTTTTTTTATTTTTTGTAATTTTAGTGTTTTGTATTTTTGTAATAGTAGTTTTTTTTTAGTTTTGTAATTTTAGGGTTTTTTTTTTGTAATGTTAGGATGTGTAAGTGTAAGGCAGCTTAGTTTTTACTTTTATTTCACTGGTAAGTTTGTATTTATTTTAACTAGGTAGTTAATAACTATTTACTAACTGGACTACCCAGTTAAAATAAATACAAACTTACCTGTGAAATAAAAATAAAACCTAAGCTAGCTACAATATAACTTGTAGCTAGCTTAAGTTTCATTTTTATTTCACAGGTTAGTTTGTAACTTTAATTTAGGTCTATTTTAATTATGTTAAAGTTAGGGGGTGTTAGGTTTAGGGTTAGGTATAGGGGTTAATATAGCTTAATTTAGGTTGCTGCAATGTTAATAGGTTTAGGTAGTGTTGGCGATATGGGGGCCGGCGGTTTAGGGGTTAATAGGTTTAGTTAGTGTCAGTGATGTCGGGGAACAGTGGTTTAGGGTTAATACTTTATTTAGTTATTTAGTTAGTGTTGGCGATGTTTGGGAATGGCAGTTTAGGGGTTAATAGCTTTAGGTAGTGTTGGCAATGTGGGGGGGGCTGCGGTTTAGGGGTTAATAGGTTTAGTTAGTGTCTGCGGTGTCGGGGAACTGTGGTTTAGGGGTTAATAGGTTTAGTTAGTGTTAGTGATATGGGGGGGGCAGCGGTTTAGGGGTTAATAGGTTTAGGTAGTGTTTTTGATGTGGGCGGACGGTGGTTTAGGGGTTAATAGCTTTATTTAGTGGCAGCGTGGGTGGCGGTGGTTTTACATAATTTTGTTTCGGCATTCACGGGCACATTAGTTATGTTAAATTTTTCATTTTTTCAGATCCATTCTTTCATATGCATTATTCTATAACTTCAGAATAGAATAATGCATATGAAATAACAATGATCCGAAAAAACGAACGGATCCGAAAAAACAAATGGATCTGAAACCGATTTAACGGAACGCAACTAATTTGCCGAAACAAAATTATTTTTTTAACTAATTGAAAACGAAATGAAACAATTTTTTTAGCGGCGCACAAGTCTACGTTATATTATATTGTTTTGAGATTTTAGTTCTCTGTTTTTTATTATTATTATTATTTTAACAATCATAAATTTAGTACTTTAGTACTAATTTAGTGGAGTACTATTTTTGTGTGAAATTTCTAGCAGAAATTCTGCTTGTGTGGAATTGCTTCCCTGAGCATATCATGAGAAACTGTTCACTAGTGATGTCGCGAATAGTTCGCCGGCGAATAGTTCCCGGCGAACATAGCATGTTCGCGTTCGCCGCGGACGGCGAACATATGCGATGTTCGGTCCGCCCCCTATTCCTCATCATTGAGTAAACTTTGACCCTCTACCTCACAGTCAGAAGACACATTCCAGCCAATCAGCAGCAGACCCTCCCTCCCAGACCCTCCCACCTCCTGGACAGCATCCATTTTAGATTCATTCGGAAGCTGCATTCTTAGTGAGAGGAGGGACAATGTAGCTGCTGCTGATTTAATAGGGAAATCGATAGCTAGGCTAGTGTATTCAGTGTCCACTACAGTCCTGAAGGACTCATCTGATCTCTGCTGTAAGGACAGCACCCCAAAAAGCCCTTTTTAGGGCTAGAACATGTCTGCTTTTTTTCCCTGTGTAATCTAATTGCAGTTGCCTGCCTGCCAGCGTGTGTGTCAGGCACACAGCGTATACTGTGCCCACTTGCCCAGTGCTACCACTCATATCTGGTGTAACAGTAGTGTACATTTAAAAAAAAACACTTTTTTGACTGTTAAGTAATAGCAGACAGCTGCCAGTACCCAAGATGGCCACCAATAAGGCAGATGGGGAGGGTTAGAGAGCTGTTTTGGGGGGGATCAGGGAGGTTGGGGGCTAAGGGGGGATGCTACACCACAGCATATGTAAATATGCTAAAAAAAAATTAAAAACCTTTTATTTTAGTACTGGCAGACTTTCTGCCAGTACTTAAGATGGCAGGGACAATTTTGGGGTGGGGGAGGGAAGGAAGCTGTTTGGGAGGGATCAGGGGGCCTGATGTGTCAGGTGGGAGGCTGATCTCTACACTAAAGCTAAAATTAACCCTGCAAGCTCCCTACAAACTACCTAATTAACCCCTTCACTGCTAGCCATAATACACGTGTGATGCGCAGCAGCATTTAGCGGCCTTCTAATTACCAGAAAGCAACGCCAAAGTCATATATGTCTGCTATTTCTGAACAAAGGGGATCCCAGAGAAGCATTTACAACCATTTGTGCCATAATTGCACAAGCTGTTTTTAAATAATTTCATTGAGAAACCTAAAATTGCGAAAAAAATGTAAGTTTTTTTTTAATTTGATCGCATTTGGCGGTGAAATGGTGGCATGAAATATACCAAAATGGGCCTAGATCAATACTTTGGGTTGTCTACTACACTACACTTAAGCTAAAATTAACTCTACAAGCTCCCTACATGCTCCCTAATTAACCCCTTCACTGCTGGGCATAAAACACGTGTGGTGCGCAGTGGCATTTAGCAGCCTTCTAATTACCAAAAAGCAACGCTTTCTGAACAAAGGGGATCCCAGAGAAGCATTTACAACCAGTTATGCCATAATTGCATAAGTTGTTTGTAAATAATTTCTGTGAGAAACCTAAAGTTTGTGAAAAAGTGAACAATTTTTCCTATAACATTAAAGGGGCATATTCATGTATATCTGCAAATGTGGTATACATGATACATTGCACTGCATGTGAAGTGTGATGCTATATTGGAGAAACAAGCCAAAAACTGCACCTTCGGATGAACTTACACAGATACTCAATCAAAAACCACTGTGAAACAAAATACTGCACCCCTGTTGGTCACCATTTCACCCAACTTGACCACTCCATCCAAAACCTCAAAATTAAAATTCTCAGAGGCAACTTCAAAAACACCATGGAAAGAAAAACCTTTGAAAGGAAAATGATAATGCACTTCAACTTGTTTAATTCTGGACTAAATGTGGACTCTGGATTCTTAACACATTATCAAAATTTTTTGTAATGTTCTTTCATTTAGTCTATTACATTGTATATTCCACATTCTTTATACATAGGTACACAGGTAAACCTATGTCCACACTTTTGTCTTTTTTAACTTTTGTATTCCCCCTGTATATACAATATCACATCTTTATAGATATTGATTCAATGTTTATATATAACTTTATGTCAGTATATGCTCTATGTATAGCTATATATTTCCCCTGTCTGTTCTCCTACACTGGACACTGTCTGCCTGTTACCTAAGCCCCCCTCATGATTTTTACAACACCTCCTCCTCTCCCTGCACTTTCTGTCTTCTTAGCTATTCTGTGTTTTAATATATAATCTGTAAATTCCATTGAATTGGTCAGTATTGCTTCAGACTTGATAAAGGAAGGAACTCTTCCGAAAGCTTGTAAACTTATAAATGTATAGTTAGTCCAATAAAAAAGTATCATTGCTCAATGCAAGATTTTGATATCTAAATCTCTGGACTAACACGGATATTCCAATCAACGTATATATATATATATATATATATATATATATATATATATATATATATATATACAAACAAAAACAGAATCCGCCTTCCAGGATCAACTACCTGTGTTTCAACTCAAAAACATAGCCCACGCAAACAGTGAAAACACAGGTTTTTCTCAGCAAAAAACCCCAAAGGTTTAATTGAGGTTTCGGGGAATATTATCCCCTTCTTCCCCGAAACGTCAATTAAACCTTTGTTTTTTTGCTGAGAAAAACCTGTGTTTTCACTGTTTGCATGGGCTATATATATATATATATATATATATATATATATATATATATATATATATTTATATATATATTTTTTTTTATATACACTGCTCAAAAAAATAAAGGGAACACTTAAACAACACAATGTAACTCCAAGTCAATCACACTTCTGTGAAATCAAACTGTCCACTTAGGAAGCAACACTGAGTGACAATCAATGTCACATGCTGTTGTGCAAATGGGATAGACAACAGGTGGAAATTATAGGCAATTAGCAAGACACCCCCAATAAAGGAGTAGTTCTGCAGGTGGTGACCACAGACCACTTCTCAGTTCCTATGCTTTCTGGCTGATGTTTTGGTCACTTATGAATGCTGGCTGTGCTTTCACTCTAGTGGTAGCATGAGACGGAGTCTACAACCCACACAAGTGGCTCAGGTAGTGCAGCTCATCCAGGATGGCACATCAATACGAGCTGTGGCAAGAAGGATTGCTGTGTCTGTCAGCGTAGTGTCCAGAGCATGGAGGCGCTACCAGGAGACAGGCCAGTACATCAGGAGACGTGGAGGAGGCCATAGGAGGGCAACAACCCAGCAGCAGGACCGCTACCTCCGCCTTTGTGCAAGGAGGAACAGAAGGAGCACTGCCAGAGGCCTGCAAAATGACCTCAAGCAGGCCACAAATGTGCATGTGTCTGCTCAAACAGTCAGAAGCAGACTCCATGAGGGGGGTATGAGGGCCCGACGCCCACAGGTGGGGGTTGTGCTTACAGCCCAACACTGTGCAAGACGTTTGGCATTTGCCAGAGAACACCAAGATTGGCAAATTCGCCACTGGCGCCCTGTGCTCTTCACAGATGAAAGCAGGTGCACACTGAGCACATTTGACAGACGTGACAGTCTGGAGATGCCGTGGAAAACGTTCTGCTGCCTGCAACATCCTCCAGCATGGCCGGTTTGGCAGTAGGTCAGTAATGGTGTGGGGTGGCATTTCTTTGAGGGGCCGAACAGCCCTCCATGTGCTCTCCAGAGGTAGCCTGACTGCCATTAGGTATCGAGATGAGATCCTCAGACCCCTTGTGAGACCATATGCTAGTGCAGTTGGCCCTGGGTTCCTCCTAATGCAAGACAATGCTAGACCTCATGTGGCTGGAGTGTGTCAGCAGTTGATGCTATGGACTGGCCCACCCGTTCCCCAGACCTGAATCCAATTGAGCACATCTGGAACATCATGTCTCGCTCCATCCACCAACTTCACGTTGCACCACAGACTGTCCAGGAGTTGGTGGATGCTTTAGTCCAGGTCTGGGAGGAGATCCCTCAGGAGACCATCCGCCACCTCATCAGGAGCATGCACAGGCATTGTAGGGAGGTCATACAGGCACGTGGAGGCCACAAACACTACTGAGCCTCATTTTGACTTGTTTTAAGGACATTACATCAAAGTTGGATCCGCCTGTAGTGTGTTTTTCCACTTTAATTTTGAGTGTGACTCCAAATCCAGACCTCCATGGGTTAAAAAATTTGATTTCCATTTTTTAATTTTTGTGTGATTTTGTTGTCAGCACATTCAACTATGTAAAGAACAAAGTATTTAATTAGAATATTTAATTCATTCAGATCTAGGATGTGTTATTTTAGTGTTCCCTTTATTTTTTTGAGCAGTATATATATATATATATATATATATATATATATATATGTAACAGAAGTAAATGCACTCTCAGGACTTCCACAAATTTCTTTATTGGAACGTTTTCAGGGGGATCACAACCCCTTCATCAGGGTTTCACGTTCACGTTCACGTTTTGTGAACCCTGAAAACGTTCCAATAAAGAAATTTGTGGAAGTCCTGAGAGTGCATTTACTTCTATTACATATGCCATTTATATCTGCACCCAGGCTGTTGTCTCTTGGTGGGCTGATCTGGAAACTGTTTGGAGATATATATATATATATATATATATATATATACACAAAATATATACATACACACACACACTGTCCTAAATCGATCGATGGTCACACTGCACACAGATACTTATTTCTTCTTGCTATGAAGAAAGTCTCTCTGGGGGTGAGCACTGATTGTCTGCTAAGCCCCTGCAGTTGATGGTATCAGTGATCCTCCACTCCACTGTCTCACTCTCCACACTTAGCTGCCGTGAATGTTAGCCTGCCCTGTAGGGTCCCGGGTTCCCGGTCCCCATTAGTCAGAGAGCAGAGCAGCTAATCCACGAGTGCCGCCGCGCTCCTGCAAGCGCCGATGCCGACGTGACTTTAACTACATAGGTCCTCCCCCTGACTCTCACACTATTGCCTTTCCTAATGCCGTTGCCAATTGGAGTGGCGGTGGAGTGGTGGTGGCGGACGCCGCATCTGCAGCTAAGCTGATTGAGCCTCTATCTTGTCTATGTGCTCAAGAAGCAGGCCGGCTGCTGCGCTCCCTCACTAGCTGCTCACACGTGCTGAGCTCTCTCTGTGCAGCTGCTGGCCCACCGGGATTTTTCCTGGTATCCCGGCGGCCCAATCCGGCCCTGGAAGAAGGTTTAGTGAATCGTGACTGCATTGGGGAAATTTGCTTTTCTTTTAACATGCCCATTTGCTGTGCCTTGTGCACCAGTAGCTATCTTTATTTAATTTAAAAGGATACCATTGATTAAACACAGGGGTATTAAGGGGTAATTAACTTAGGGGGATAGCCACTTTTGGCTCTAAGAATACAGTAATAACTTTCCCCTTCCACTATCTGTCCACAGACTCCCTTTGACAGTATAACTTTGCAGCCTATTGTAAGGTCAGCAAAAGATGTGTTTTTAAATTAATTCCTTTGTATCAGCAGATATGATCAAAATTGCAGTCTTCTAGTTATTTTATAAATTTAATATTTTAACTGTTAACTAGTAAAAGGTAAACTGATGGTAAAATAGCCACCTGAGTATAGATGCTGTAGGCACACATGGCTATTGGCTAAGAGGTGGAAACGTCACCTCATTATAAACAAAATTTATGCTTACCTGATAAATTTCTTTCTTTCCGGATATGGTGAATCCACGATGTCATCAATTACTAGTGGGAATATAACTCCTGGCCAGCAGGAGGTGGCAAAGAGCACCACAGCAAAGCTGTTAAATATCACTCCCCTACCCATAATCCCCAGTCATTCGACCAAAGGGAAATGGAAAAAGGAATAACACAAAGGTGTAGAGGTGCCTGAGGTTTAGTAAAAAATAACCAACTTAAATTTAAGGGTGGGGTCGTGAACTCACCATATCCAGAAAGAAAGAAATTTATCAGGCAAGCATAAATTTTGTTTCCTTTCCTAAGATATGGTGAATCCACAACGTTATCAATTACTAGTGAGAACCAATACTCAAGCTAGAGGACACAGATGACTAGGAAGGGAGAACAAAACTGGCAGACCTAAACAGAAGGCACCACCACTTTCAGATCCTTTCTCCCAAAAGAGGCCTCAGCCGAGGCAAAAGTATCAAATTTATAAAATTTGGAAAAAGTGTGCAGAGAGGACCAAGTTGCAGCCTTGCAAATCTGTTCCACATGAGCTTCCTTTTTGAAAGCCCAAGAATACGAAACAGCCCTGATAGAATGAGTCATAACTCTCTCAGGAGGCTGCTGTACAGCAGTCTCATAAGCAAAACGAATCATACTTCTCAACCAAAAAAAAAGAGAAGTAGCAGTAGCCTTCTGACCCTTACGCTTTCCCGAGAAACAAACAAAAAGGGCAGTAGACTGGCAAAAATCCTTAGTCACCTGTAAATAGAATTTTAAAGCATGCACAACATCCAAGTTGTGCAACAGACGCTCCTTATGAGAAGAAGGATTGGGACACAGAGAAGGAACAACAATTTCCTGATTAATATTTCTAACTGAAACCACTTTAGGAAGAAAACCCAACCTAGTACGCAGGACCACCTTAAGGTGAATGTTTGTCATCACCTGCAAGAGCACCAGTTTATAGGACATTAGGTGATACAGGTAAGTGATTGTCTTTACCTGCAGGAGTTTATGGGGAATTAGGTGATACAGGTGAGTGTATCGGCTTTTCAGTATGATTCTCCTTACCTTATCTTTCATGCAGATAAGGTGGTCCTGCAGGAGCACCAGTTTATGGGGCATTAGGGTTATACAGGTGAGTGTTTGTCATCACCTGCAGGAGCACCAGTTTTTAGGGCATTAGGTGATACAGGTGATGGCCGAACAGTAGACTGAAGAGAGAGGCAAGCACAGAGAATTTTGGATTTCCTGACCTCTGTCAGAAAAAAATAGATAGGGAATCTTTTATAGTCCCTAAGAACACCACACTTGTAGCTGGAACAAGGAAGCTCTTTCCCAGATTTACTTTCCAACCGTGGGAACATAGAAAAGACAACAAGATCTCTGTATGAGAGCTTGCTTGTTGAAAAGATGGCGCCTGAACCAATATGTCGTCTAAGTAAGATGCCACTGCAATTCCCAAAGACCTGATCATCACTGCCAAGAGAGCCCCCAGAACCTTTGAAAAAATACTGGGAGCTGTAGTAAGGCCAAACGGAAGAGCCACAAACTGAAAATGTTTGTCTAGAAAAGCAAATCTCAGAAATTTGTGATGATCCCTGTGAATAGGGACATGAAGATACGCGTCCTTTAGGTCTATGGTCGTTATGAACTGACCCTCTTGGACCAAAGGAAGAATGGGCCAAATGGTCTCCATTTTGAAGCATGGCACCCTGAGAAACTTGTTGAGACACTTTAGGTCTAAAATGGGAAGAAAAATTCCCTCTTTTTTGGGAACCACAAACAGATTTGAATAGAATCCTAGACCATGTTCCTTTACTGGAACTGGAACAATCACTCCCAGAGAGAAAAGATCCTGAATGCAGTTCAAGAATTCCTCTCTTTTTACCTGATCTGCAGACAACCTTGAGAGGTGAAATCTTCCCCTGGGAGGGAGAAATTTGAATTCTATCTTGTAACCCTGAGAAACAATGTCCACAGCCCAAGGATCTGGGACATCTCGTTGCCATTTCTGACAAAACAGGGAATGTCTGCCCCCCACTTGATCCGACTCCGGACCAAGGGCCGACCCATCATGCTGACTTAGAAACAGCAGTGGGTTTCTTAGATTGCTTCCCCTTGTTCCAGGATTTACTGGGTCTCCTAGAAGACTTGGGTTGCTCCTGTTTTGAAGCAAAAGAGGAAGACTTTTGACCTTTGAAATTATGAAAGGAACGAAAATTACTTTGACGTCCTTTAAATCTAATTTTCTTGACTTGCGGTAGAAAAGATCCTTTTCCACCCGTAATATCAGATATTATTTCTGCCAGTGCCAGTCCAGGTCCAAACAAAGTCTTACCCTTGTAAGAAAGCACCAAAAGCTTAGACTTGGAGTAAACATCTGCTGACCAAGATTTAAGCCACAAAGCCCTGTGAACCAAGACAGAGAAACCAGACATCTTGGCCCCCAATTTAATAACTTGCATGTTAGCATCAGAAATAAAAGAATTGGCTAGCTTAAGAGCATAAATCCTATCCTGAATTTCCTCCAACAAAGTTTCCTCTAAAATAGATTCAGACAAAGCTTTGCACCAATAAGATGCTGCACTTACCACTGTGGCAATACAAACTGCAGGCTGCCAATAGACCCAGATGCACATACATCTTTTTCTTTCAAATATACCTCCAGCTTCTTATCCATTGGATCCTTAAAAGAGCAACTATCCTCTATAGGGATCGTAGTTCTCTTAGCCAGAGAAGAAATAGCCCCTTCTACTTTAGGCACCGTGTGCCAAGAATCTTTAATGGATTCAGCAACAGGAAACATCTTTTTAAAAACTGAAGACGGGGAGAAAGGAATCCCTGGTTTTTCCCATACCTGCGCAATAATTTCCATCACACGATCTGGAACAGGAAATACTTCCACAGAGGAAGGGACATCATAGAATCTATTAAACTTACTAGATTTCTTAGGGTTAACCACAACATGAGTGTCAGAATCATCCAAAGTAGCCAATACCTCCTTTAATAAAACATGAAGGTGTTTAAGCTTAAACCTAAAGTTTACTTCTTCCATCTCAGACAAAAGATTAACACTGTCAGAATCTGAGATTTCACCCTCAGAAGCAACTGAGGTAAAGTCCTCCCTAGAGTTATGAGGAAGATCAACCTGTATAGTACCAGCTGAAACAGGTTCCTTACTATCTATTAAGTGTTTAGTTTTCCTCTTGCGTTTTCCTAAAACAGGAAAAGCAGATAATGCTGCAGATACTGCTTGAGATATATGTGTGGCAAAATCTGCAGGCAAATATACCCCACCAGGAGGTTGAGAGGAACCACAGGGCACTGCATGTGACACCATAGAGGCTTGGAACGTTAGAGGAGAAGGCTGCAGGATTGAACAGACCAGGCCGCTGCAGATCCCTGCTAGGTGAGGGAAAGCCAAATGCCGCCAGAGCTGAGGGAGGAGTCACAGACACAGACCCATGAGGTGCTAGCAAGACGTGGCTAAGCGAAAGCCGCAAATGATACCAGTGAGCAAGGAAGGAGCAGCACTCGGGAGGCACTTGTCAAAAATAAAACCAATGTTTATTGAAAAAAAATTAAAATCAGAGGTATAGAACAGGTAAAAAGACCCTTACGCGTTTCATGCCACAAATGGGCACTTAATCATAGGGAGAAGGCTGCGGGATTGCCTGAACAGCATCATCCTGAGAGACATTAGACTCATAGGGCAATAATTTTTCTTTACATTGTAGCGTTCTAGCTATACAAGTAGTACAAAATTTCAAAGGAGAAACAATTTGTGCCTCTAAACGTAATAAACATTTATTAAAAACAATATCATCATTATCCATGCCCATAGCTTAGAAAAATCAGACCCCAGGAAAAAAGGAAAAAATAAATTTGAATAAAGGACAACTGTCACTTTAAGGGAGAGCTAAAAACAAAAAGAGTTATAAAAAAAAATATTTAAACTTGAGAACCTCTACACCTCATCAGCGCTGAGGTGCCTACCGCAACTCCAGGAGACTTGAAGAGGACACAGAGATCAACACGCAACTGCACATACACTGAGACAGACTGCAGAAACAACACAGAGACGCCGATCCGTTCTGTAGAACCGAAACACAAGGATAACATGTCCAGCACATCTGGAAAAGCACAGAGGAGAAAAAGCGCGCGATCCGAAAAAAAAACCATAGCAACACCGTTACTAACATAAACAAAACAAAACATTGCCAACAATAAATATCTCCAAGCAGCACCCGGTCCCAAAAACCACACATAAGAACAGATAAGGGAAAAATAACCCCTAATCACATAGTGCCTGCATACTGCCTATCAAATCCTATTTAAAGGATTACTAAATCACATAATGAAAACTGCAGAATTTAAATAATTCATCTTCTAAAGTGCAAAGTCTCCAATACCTAGAAGACAAAAAAAGCACTTTCCTACAGTCTAGCTGTCCGGCAGGAAGACAGCTCACATGGTGTTAAAGGACACAAACTCCTTACAGAGACCTGTAGAGAAAAGAAAGAACAGAGTGACCAACTCTGGCTTTCTATACCTAGGGCAGCAATATGTTAGGAAACAAAGTAAGAACCACCTTACAACTTCCTAACTGCTTAAAAGTCCCAACTACTCTGCAGCAGAGATTGACGTGGACTACAGCTATACCTAAATCCTTACTTGCAGGGGAAAATATCCTAAAAAAGGAATTCAGTTATTCAGACATCAAACTTTTCCTCCTCCATTGACAGCGGCAAAGAGAATGACTGGGGATTATGAGTAGGGGAGTGATACTTAACAGCTTTGCTGTGGTGCTCTTTACTGCCTCCTGCTGGCCAGGAGTGATATTCCCACTAGTAATTGATGACGTTGTGGACTCACCATATCTTAGGAAAGAAAAAATAAGCAGTTCCATGGGCCGCCAGAGGATAATATATGGCAAATGCGCCACCACATATGATAGACTGATAAAACAATGTATATTATTGATTAATTTGTTTGAATGATAGTTCAGTTGACCAATAATATGTCGGTGTGTGACTCATGTCAGTTAGTGATGCAATATCACATGACAACAAATTTTAACCAATAATAATAATGTACCCCCGCTTATAATATCCTGACAAAATAATGTATATCATTGGTTAATTTGTTTGATTGACTAACAGGTGGAAATGTCACCTCATTAAAAAAAATGAGCAGTGCCACCAGAACCTTTAGGCTTAGCAGTGAAGCCGCGGCAAAATAAAGGAACTTTTTCATCTGTTTCTTTAAAACTGATGAATGAAGGTGGCCTTTTATTTTTAGTGATGGTAAATCCTAGCGTTTTTGAAACTCTAGGATTTACCTTTACTTTGAGTCTTATAAAGCACAATTACTTGCCCTTACTTGCCCTTTCTCATACTATATTATTTTTCTAAAAGTGAATTCTATACTCAAATGCTTATTTTTTCATACTAAGTTTATGAGATTAGTGACTGGATTTATATACATGTTTTGGAGTGTATTTTATTGCTAAACATTCTGACACTGTTTGTTAATTTTTCTATCTTAAAATGAATCTATATTAGAAAAGCCTATATTTAAAGTGATCGTTTAGTCAAAATTAAACTTTCATGATTCAGATAGAACATGTAATTTTAAGCAACTTTCTAATTTACGCCTATTATCAAATTTTCTTTGTTCTCTTGGTATCTTTATATGAAAAAGCAAGAATGTAAGCTTAGGAGCCCGTCTATTTTTGGTTCAGCACCTGTGTAATGCTTGCTGATTGATGTATAAATGATCCTAAGCGTACATTCCTGCTTCTTCAATTATAAAGATACCAAGAGAATGAAGAAAAATTGATAATAGGAGTAAATTAGAAAGTTATTTAAAAAATGCTTGCTCTATCAGAATCATGAAAGTTTAATTTTGACTAGACTATTCCTTTAACTACCAAGACCAAATTAAATGAAAGTGCTAGACTGCTCTTCATATTTTGTACTTAAACCAATAAAACAATAGGTATATATTTAATATATATATATATATATATATATATATATATATATAAAGCTATTCACTACTTTTTTATTACTTAAGTGAAGGTCAATTTAGATGAATTGGTGCCCGGTTTTTAATAATCCTATTAAAAGCAAGGACACTTTAATTAATCAAAATTGACATTTCACTCGTTTTCTTCAAATACTTACATTTTAATCTTCACAGCCACTCCAGCGATTTCCCCAGCCGTCGGAAGCCTCTTCATACGTCAGAAATGACAAATCCGGCTTCCTGAAATCACGGCTTCCCCTCGGGGGAATCATGGTCTGTGGCAACGCCGTGATTGGAGGAAGCCGGATTCGTCATTTTGGACTTGCGATGGACGGAGGAAGTGCTGCAGCGACTGTCAGGATTAAAAGGTACGTATTTGAAGAAAACGAGTGAAATGTCAATTTTGATGAATTGAAGTGCCCTTGTTTTCAATAGGTTTATTAAAAACCGGCACCGATTCATCTAAATTGAACTTCATTTTAAATGAATATTGTTTTCACAATATAGCATTAAGAAATATTGTATATTGCAAAAACATGGCAAGAAACTATTCCCTAACATGAAACTTGTAGGTTTCTATTAAGTTAAAATAAAAATAATTTAGGCTGCCATGAACCCAATATTACTGCATATCATGAAACTTATTATGTTGTCGGTTATTTATGGTTAAAGATAATAAATTGTTTTTAACTTGGACTACATTTCAGTGGATTTGCATCATGTAAAGGAACTTGTAGAATATGGATATGGCAGTGCCTTGGAAATGAGCTCACCTCATAAAAATGACTCTCAGAATGTCACCAATGTAAGTCAAGTGTCAGTTGCATATGGTCATTTAAGATTTACCAAAGAACAGTAAGTCCAGAGGTGCTGTTGAGCTAATACATAATGTATTATTTTATTCTTCCAGTCTGTAACAGCCACTATTATGTGGTTTTGCCATTTTCCAACTATTTATGTTCCCATCATAACATCTGATATTCAACTGCGCATCCTCCTTTGTAATTCTAAACTTTTGTTGACATAACTGATGCAGTGTTATATTTATGCACACAATGTACAGGCTATGTGTGTTCTAAACAAGGTGACCTATCTGTTGCTTACAGTGAACCATCAAAGCATATGTTAGTTTATGAGTTATGTATATTATGTATTGGCTACGTGCATTTGCCTTGCAAACAATGATTTCCAATGTTTGAATTTCTTGTTGACTAATATATACAACTGAGTTAGAAATTGTAGCTTGGGATGTGCCAAACTAGTTACATTACTCATAAAAGTATTTACTGTTGCTAAACACTCTTAATAATGACCTTTTCTCTGCATGTTGAATAATCCATTCTGGATCTAAAACTAACAAACAACCTATCAAAGTCAAAATTTAAAATTGACACCCTTTCTGTTGTAAACTTCTTTTTAGACTTCATTACATCATTTCAGCTCAGTCTAATCAGTTGTACATGATGTCATGTCTAGAATTATTTTACAGCTAAAAAGGTAATGTTTGGAAAACTGAGACTTTTCTTTATCTGCATGTGACCATCCTGCAAAGGAAATTATTCCTATGTATCAAATTTGTCAATTGCAATTCTCCTCTTTATGTAATCAGAGTACTTTTTAATACTATAGTTTAGGGTTTATGATAATACTGTATGCTATTATTGTAAATATTTTATATGTTTTATATTCTGCATAATTATTTGCTGTACATATTAATCCAAGGTAACAATAAATGCAATACATGTACAACAGGGGTATTAAATGAGTGACCACTCTATGGGCCAGATTACAAGTGGAATGCTAAATATATTTTTTGCTTGCACGCTAACACCGCAGAATGTAAACTTTTAATGTGATATTGCATCACATGTTGCTTCATCTGAGTTCACTGTAAAACTGTTGTGTAAAGCTCTTTATATATATATATATATATATATATATATATATATATATATATATATATATATATATATATATATATATATATATAAGTCCTAGGCCACCATTAGATTTGTTGTTTTAGCAATGGTACAATGAAAATATATAATTATTTATCAGTCTCTTTATTAGAATACAGCCAGACAATATAGGATATTTGTATGAAGGGACATAATACTCATATGCTAAATCACTTGAAACTGATGCAGTATAACTGTAAAAAGCTGACAGGAAAATATCACCTGAGCATCTCTATGTAAAAAATGAAGATATTTTACCTCACAATTTCCTCAGCTCAGCAGAGTAAGTTCTGTGTAAAAAGTTATACTCAGCTGCTCCCAGCTGCAGGTAAAAAAATTTTTAAAAAATGAAGAAATGAACAGCAGCCAATCAGCATCAGCAGTGCTGAGGTCATGAACTCTTACTGTGATCTCATGAGATTTGACTTAACTCTCATGAGATTTCATGGTAAGCTTCCTTTACCTGATTGGGGAAATAATATGAGAGTGCACAATGCTAGTCCCTTCAGATGTCCCAGGACAAACACACTAAAATGCTGCTTAGAAATCCTTTACAATGGGAGGTGGCTACTGAGGAACTTTTGAAGTAAAATATCTTTCTTTTTTACATAGAGATTTTCAGGTGATATTTTCTGATCAGCTTTTTACAGCTATGCTGCATCACTTTCAAGTGTTTAAACATTTGGGTATTATGGCCCTTTAAGAAACAGAAAAAAAAATCTGAAAAACAGCTTTTATAGGCTAAAGTGGCAAGTATTAATTGTGACCTCCCCTTACACTTAAGCAATAGCAGGAACCTGGCTCTCATAAACTTAAATAGAATGGAACCCAATTAATGTCATTGCTAACATCTGTATTTGTTCTACTATTTCATGTGAAAATGACTGCTGTGAAAAAGGTCTATTACACCAGGTTTGTGCAACACATGCTTGAGCATTACATACACATGTTGTATGCATTTAATTCATTGGAAGCTTAATAATAAGACCAACTTTCATAAACACCATTGCATTTAAAATGCCAGAGATCACATAATTTGACAGACATAAAATTATACTTATGCATCAGCAAGGCCACTTAGCAAACAAACTGGATACTTAAGATGTGGTATTCATGCTGTTATAAATAAATTTGAAGGATCAGGAGAGGTCAAGGACAAAAAAAGACTAGAAGGCCAAGAAAACTTTCAAAATCTGATGAGAAGTTTCTCAGAGTTTCTTCTTTGAAAAATCGGAAGAATTCCAGCAAGGAGATCACTCAGCATCTCACAGCTTCATAAGGATGCCAAGTTGACCCTTCTACAGTCCAAAGAAGCTTGATCAAGAATGGTCTTTGTGTAAGGGTAGCAGCCAAGAAACTACTTTTTCAGAAGGAAAGCAGGGTGAAAAGGCTAAGATATGCTAAAGCTCACAAAGATTGGAATGAAGATCAGTGTAAAAAGGTATTATGGAGTGACAAATCAAAATTTGAAATTTTTGGGTGCAATCTTCGACCATATGTGAGAAGAAGAGTTGGAAAGAAATGGAAGAATGAGCGCTTGTGGCCTTCAGTGAAACATGGTGGAGGGTCTGTCCTGGTTTGGGGCTGCATTTCTGCCAAAGGTGTTGGCGATATTGTCCGAATTGATGGGATCATGAATGCTGAAAAGTACAGACAGGTTATAATTAATTCATCATGCCATTCCTTCTGGAAAGCGCTTGATTGGGAATGGTTTTATTTTTCAGCATGATAACGATCCCAAGCACACTGCTGATGCAGTGAAATCATATTTGGAAAGGAAAACAGCTAATAAAACACCGACAAAGAATAAAGTGTTCTGTGCCTCATGACCAGATCACACAGGCTCACTGGAGGTGAACGATAGCCCAACCCAATCGTTCCTAATATAAATATACAAAGTGCAAAGTAGGAGCGCCGTCTTCATAAGAAGAGTGGCTTAAGTGCGGCGTAGAAATGTATTATATATGCAAGTATAACTTTATATAGAACATGCATTCAGTACCTGGCAATATGTCCGACCATGTGCAGTTACAGGATGCACAAATTGTATCAGTTATATTCAATTATAACTGTTATATTAAATTATAAGCAAGAGCACATGCTTGAGAAACTTATTAAACTAAAAGTTATACACAAATCAACAGAAGGTGCAAAATAAAAAAAAATTAAAAAATTTAACAATAGAGAAAAAAATCATAAAGGCTCCACTGTGTGCAATCGTGCACAGTGTGCTAGAAATAAGTGGTTTGTGAAATAAATGTGACTAATCTAGAAGTTAAAACATTATAGCTACTTGTATATAAAAAGTAACATATATAAAAAGGAAAGAAAAAGAGTGCCTTAATGCTATTTTGTAGCAATATGAAAAATGCCACATTGTCTATTGTAGATCACTGCATGTGCTAACAAACATATAATGTTATAAGAAATATAATGTAATAGGAAATTGTGGCTAATAAGAGCTGAGATGAGAATAGAAAGTCGAAAAATAATAAGGGTGATATCTAAAGGAGTGTAATGTCTCTTGATCTAATATTTAATAATTGAGAATATCAGTCTTGGCAGATATCTGATAAACATACAACTAGTAATACAATAGATTACTCTTAACCCTTCATTGGATAACATGCAGAATGAGTATGATATATCTCATATGTCTCATATAAACATATTGATGTAGTAGAACGTATTAGAATGTAATAGCGCACAGTAATATAACAGAGCATATAAAAATGTGATAACATATGAATGTATTATAACATGTATTAAACATGGTAATTGCTGCAGCAATAAAAATGACTCAGTGTAAAAAATGAAAAAATGAAAAAAATGTATTATAAAAATGCAAATGCAACAATAAAAAATATAAAAATGCCAAATGGAGAGAACAAAAAGTTCTGAACAAATCCAAATGCTGAAGGCTGATCTGTAGTGGTAATTTGGATCCGGAGACCTAAACGGAAACAAGAAATACAACCAGAAGTCTGCTACTAGGACAAAGCTAGTAAATGGAAATGTGCTCACCGTATGTCAGGCTGGTATGTCAAATGGGGGTCTGTCTACATGTTATGGCATGTAGGGGCCTTAATCAAGACTATACCAGCATGTGTATCTTTGAAGTATTTAAAGGCTAGTTTAGCCTATCAGAACCAAGGGGAGGTGACAAATTTTGCCGCCCTCAGAAATATGGGTGTGTGAGGTTTTGACCAATGAGTAAGTAAAGAGTAATGGCGGCCATTTATAATATGAGCAAGGTTATATTTTTAGTAGTTCTTTAGTGTGGTTTAAAATAATATATAGATCTAAGGTTGTAGTGGCTATTTTTAAATGAGGTCATAGTGGCCATCTTTGAAATGGGCAAAGTGACATTAGTGTGGGCAGTTTACTGAAATACATGACTGAGAGCAAAGTGTTGGCAGCCATTTTTAAATGAAGTCATTTGGCCATCTTTGAAATGGGCAAAGTGACATTAGTGTGGGCAGTGTACTAAAAGACATGGCTAAGAGCAAAGTGTTAGCAGCCATCTTTAAAGTGGGCAAAAAGTTATACTAAACTAAAATTGAAATGTAGAGTGGAAGATAAGAATTTAATGAATATATATAAATCCTAACATTTAGATATGTGTCCGCAATTATGTGGATCCATCTATCATTAAAGATATATATAAAAATATAGATATATAGCTGGAAAAAGATATTTCTGAAAGAGGATGTTATGCATTACAACTGAAATATCAGATACAGACAACACCCTATATTTAACAAAAATTATATACTACATTCATCTAGCATGGTTTAGATAGATCCATGTATTACGGGCACTTTTTAGACCTAGCCTGAAAGGTGAAACACACTTTTACAAATTATACGGAGCCTTTCATTATAAGTAGAGCATAACACTATGCTATACTTCTACATAAAACATGAAATAAATACATAAGCTGATTCCCTAAAATAAATACATTGGAGATATGTATTTGCAGACAAGCGTAAATATAATATTAAAATAATTTAAAAATATGTATTTAAAATAAATAAACATATGGATAAACATATTAACCATACGTGATTAAGGATCAAAATAATAGAAATATGTAGAAGAATATATATAGCTGTCTAGCCTAATGCTTGCAAGGTGTATAGGCAGACTTTCTGAAGTGATATAGCATTTGATGGTGCTTACATGAAAGGAGAGTATAACAAACTTATGTGTAATGTGAACTGCTTCCCATGGGGAGGGTTCTAGTAATAGAATAAATAAATAAAAAATAAAATGAGATGACTGCCTCTATGCTGAAGATGAAGATGTGCCACTTTGAAGTCTGCATTTAGACCCTTAGGGTACAGACAGTCTAGTTCGAAGATCCATTTATATTCATTTAATAGAAGAATTTTCTCGAAGTCTCCTCCTCTCCAATGTTTTTGTACTTTTTGTTTATTTGAGAGCCTTAATATCACCATTGTGTTTATTTCAGAAGTATTTATATAAAGGTACTTCATCTTTATTGCCTTCTATCTTCAGGATATGTTCTCTGATTCGATCTCTTAAGGGCCTGCAGGTCTGACCCACATACTGCAGGCCACAGGAATATTCTAGTAGGTAAACAATACCTTTGTCCTTACAGCGGATCATCTGCTGGATTTTGAACTTTTCTTTTGTGACATGTGACCTTACATTTTGGCTCCTAGTATCATGCTTACATGCTTTGCATGTGTGGCAAGGGAAAAAACCTTTAAGGTTGGTGCCTTGCATGCCTCTCACTGTGTCAGGTTTTTTCCACTTACACTGGGGGCTAGAATGGTTTTCAAGCTTTGTGTCTTTGTATATATGAAATGTGGTCTTTCGCTGAGTGTTTCACCAATGACATTGTCTTCTTTCAACATGTTCCAGTGTCTCCTAATGATCCTTTCAATTCTGTATTTATTCTGACTATATTCAGTAATAAATGGAATGTCCATAGTGCCTGTCTCTGGCTGCTTGGCTTTGGTGTTATAGTTGAGGAGGTTATTTCGATCAATTTTGTCCACTTCCTCTACTGTTTTTTTTTTCTCCATATTATAACCTCTTTCCTCAAACCTCTTCAGTACAATCTGGGATTGTTTCAACCATTCTTCTTTTTGGGAGCAGTTCTTCCATACCCTCATCAGCTGGCCCTTTGTTATGTTTTCAATCCAATTCTGATGATAGCAGCTGGTTTGGTGTAGATAGTCCGTGCAGTTGACCGGCTTGAAATAGGTAGATGTGTTAATTGTTCCTTTGGAGGAATCTATACTCAAATCCAGGAAATTGGCCTGGAGTTTAGAATATTGATATGTAAATTGTAGGTTGTAGATGTTGTTGTTCATCACTTTTGTTAAATATCTTCTATACTCCCTTTCCATCAGTGATGTGCGGTGACTTCAGAGGCTGGTGAGGCAGTGTCTAGGAATCGGATACGCCTTCATTCTTTAGATATCCTTTGTTGAAGAAATAGCAATTGCACATGGGCGAGCCAATATCTATATGCAGCCACCATTCAGTATCTACTGAGCATATTTAGATATGATTTTCAACAAAGGATATCTGATTTTCTTCATTCTTTTGATATCCTTTGTTGAAAAGCATATCTAAATATGCTTAGAAGCTATTGAGCATATTTAGATATGAATTTCAACAAAGGATATCTGATTTTCTTCATTCTTTTGATATCCTTTGTTGAAAAGCATATCTAAATATGCTCAGTAGCTACTGAGCATATTTAGATATGATTTTCAACAAAGGATATCTGATTTTCTTCATTCTTTTGATATCCTTTGTTGAAAAGCATATCTATATATGCTTAGTAGCTACTGAGCATATATAGATATATGCTCAGTAGCTACTACTGGCACTGTAGCTACTCACTGGCACTGACCGACGGTCTGACCTGTCACCACCTCCTGAGTCCTGACCAGCCACTAGAGTCAACAGTCAAGCAAGCTAGCAATTTCACTGCTGCATTGATTTGAATTGATTCAGCTCAGCCCTCAGCTCACCTACCTGGCTAGTAGCTATGCTCCGGCTGGGCTCCTAGTCCTCCTGACGTCCAACTCCGGCTGACACCTGACACGACTGACTCCTGCTCCACACGACTCCACAACAGAACACAGACAGTCCACTTCGACTCCTCCTGACCGTCACCGACTCACTCCTCACACAACTGGGCTGGCCTAGGTCACGCTGAGAGGGAGAACTGCATATTAAAAGTTATGTTTTACATTATTTTTCCCCACTTTCTCACAGTGTTAATAAGGTCACCTTGTTCCCACACACATATTCAAGCCATATTAAGAATATGTATGTGGGAACAAGGTGACATTATTAACACTATATGAAAGAGGAAAAAAAAAATTTAAAACATTACTTTTCATATGCAGATATTATCTGCATATTATTAAAAGTTATGTTTTAATTTATTTTCCCCCATTTCATAGTGTTAATAAGGTCACCTTGTTGTTCCCACACACACATTCAAGCAGGTATATTTTGCAATTTTGATGACATGAGTCTCTGATGATTCCGATCACAGGCTGAGCATATGTGTCTTAATGCAATGTAAAGCCCAAAAGTAAAAACAGATGATTTAAATTGAACTCACTGATATGTATGCCTTTATATCCAGAATGTCCAACTTCAGCCTATGAGACCTCTTTTAATATAACTCCTACTACCCAATTCTGCACTTCTTCAAGAGAGACAGATTTGATTCACTAACAGCCTATCCAAAGTTTCCAGTCTCATCATCTTCCATGTTATTGCATGGAGACCATTCATTAAAGGGACATAACAAGGTTGATAGCATGCCAGACAAGGCTGTTTAGGTCTACATGCAGGGCATCAGAGGAGCAGATCTAAGTACAAACACACAGAGTAAGTATTCTCTGCGCACTGTGTACACAGGCTTTGTCTATGCTGCATTGACCAATAAAGCTTTTTTTGCTTTACAGCAGTACAGCCCTGGCAAACTATTGATGTTCAAGTTCAACTTACTTAGTCATTTTAAAGCTCATGCCCTTACCATTAGTTAGCGTCAGGATCACACTGTGTCTAGAGCAGTGATTTTTAACCTTTTTTTTGCCGTGGCACACTTTTTTACATTAAAAAATCCTGTGGCACACCACCATCCCAAAATTTAAAAAAAATCACACATTGTAGCCTAATACAGCATATATATATATACACACACATACTGTATGTATTGTGCTGTTATGCCATGCCTCCTACAAACTACCCCTGCACTGGGAGAAAAAAACAAGCAAAGTTTAAAAAATATGTCACACTGTTGTCAGTCTGCTGTGGCACACCTGAGGATCTCTCACGGCACACTGGTTGAAAAACACTGGTCTAGAGGATATTAGAAGAATTGAGAGACTGTGAGACAGACAGCGCACACACAGTCACAGTGTCAGTGAAAGAGAGACTAAGGGAATAAGCTTTAGTTTAGACTCTGGACACAGAGACAGGTAGGTTATGGTATTATTGTATTATTTAAAAATAATAGTTTATACTGACACAGACAGGCAGCAGCCTCATCCTCTAATACATGACTCACTCATAGGAATACTTTACTAGGAGGTTCTTTATTATAAAAGTAATTTTATAAAATGATGCATCATTTCACACAAAAAGTGACAGTCCACTTCCATGATGTTCCAACAGTTCCATCCATCATTAGGTAATGATTCCTTCCTTCTATTCAATATATTTAGTCTGTTGCACAATTTTTTTTATTCTCCTTTAAAAACTTGGCATAAAAATAAAAAAGGTATTTTTATGCCAATTTTTTAAAGGAGAATAAAAAAATTGTGCAACAGACTAAATATATTGAATCCATTCCAGCTTCCTTGGAAGTTTATTTACTTGAACTTCAAGAACTTCTCTCCTCCAATACCTCCATAATATCACCTACTTCAAGGCTCTTCCACTCCATTCCTTTTCCTCATCACTTGTCTTCCAAGTTTGATGAGGAAAAGGAAGGGAGTCGAAGAGCCTGAATTATGATATTATGGAGGTATTGGAGGAGAGAAGTTCTTTAAGTTCTCGAGACTCAAGTAAATAAACTTCAAAGGAAGCTGTGTGAGGCGAGCCTGTGATCATTTTATAACGTTTCATGTGTTATGCAGCAGGAATATGATCTGCTACTTTAAAAATAAAAACGGACATATAAAAATACAGTACCCAGGTCGCCTGCAGCACAGCAGAGGAAATGTCGTTTGCTGGCAGCTTTCCTAGCTTTAGAGACAATCCCCAGGCAGGGCTGTGCAATAGTAGTGCTCATACTTATTTTATAAATCTAAGTTAAACATACAGTATTAGCATTTTGTTTATTATTATCTTTTTGCATAAAAAGGATTTCTTAAAAACTATTTATATTTACAGGGAAACTAGCACAAGTGCAACCAATACCTAGGTATTAGTTATTCACTGATTAAAGAGTTTGGTTTATTTAATCCCTGTAATTCGTTTTTAAATTCTCTTGGAAATTAGAAAGTGGCCGAAATAACATTATTCCAATTAGATGATACACACAGCACAGGATCAGATTCACAGGATAACGAAGGGATTAGAGAGACTGTGTCACTGGCAAGTTCTTTGTAAATGTAGTGATTCTAGGTTAGTAAGTAAGCACAATGAGGTATACAGTTTAGTTTACGTGTGCATGGGATGCTGCAGGGGCTCAGGATCATGCAGGGAAGTTACAGCTGCACCCTGCAGCTCCCTGTAGTCTGCCGGGTGATGGGGAAGCAGGGGCGCCCCTCCCTGGACTGATCATGTCTGTGGTGAGCAAAGTTTCCTGTGGTAGCAGCCTTTGCAGCTGGGTGGGGGAGAGCGCTTCTTTTTAAGGCAGGGTGGGTGGTTAGATAAAGAGGATTGGATTCGGAATCATCAGAGACAGTGTGACACTAAGTGCGCAACGCCGCCATGACTGTCACTGTGACAGTCATGGCGGCGTTGCGCACTTAGTAAAAGTTAAGTTAACTGAAAAAAAACTAAGCAGCTTAAAAAGCTCTTAACTCCAGTCCAGTCCTCGTGAGCGGTGAGTGAGACAACAACAGTAAAACACAGTCTCACTGGGTCTGGACTGGAGGACTCTGCCTGTGGCTGGTCAGGACTCAGGACTCAGGAGGAGGTGAGGGTGACAGGTCAGACGACCATCGGTCAGTGCCAGTGAGTGGTGGGTCGGGTGGCTAATAACAGGAGTAGTACACTCCTGTTATTAGCCACCCGACCCCCCACTCACTGGCACTGACCGACGGTCGTCTGAACTGTCACCCTCAGGGGCGTAACTAGAAACCACAGGGCCCCGGTGCAAGAATCTAAGAAGGGCCCCCCGCCCCCCCCCCCCCCCCCAAAAATGAATTTGATACATCTTTTTTTTTTTCAACAAAATAATGACAAATTTAAACTTTCCTGTTTTAGACAAAGCATGCAATTTAAAACAAATTTCTAATTTACATCTATTATCTAATTTGATTTGTTCTCTTGGTATCCTTTATTGAAAAGGCTCAGAAGCACTGCTGGAACCTATGTGCTGATTGGTGGCTGTGCATATATGCCTATAGTCATTGGCTCACCCAATGTGTTCATTGAGCTCACAGTAGTGCATCGCTGCTTCTGTCTCTCTCTCATGTACAATAATCCCCCATTAAAAAAGAACTGGAGATATAAAAAGAAAAGTGATATAATTCAGAGCCCCTGTTTAAGATTAGTGCTTGTCTTGATGCACCAGGCTGTAAAATTGGCCGTGATAGAGGGCTCATTTTATCTAAGTGTAAGGTCCTAATTTGGTTCTGTAACTAGTTAGACCCACTGCACAGGGAAGGAAAATGCCCAGCTCCAGGATAATCAGTTTTCTCTTTTCTTGTATAAAGCAATAGATATAGCAATATCCAGCCCTGTATTGGGCAGAAAAAATATATTATAGCAACTGCATGACTACTGCACAGAGGGATACCTAGACTGTGTGCAAAGGGAAGGTGAAGATTCACAGATGTCCATGAATTATAATAATTGTTATTATAAATAACATTTGTTTGTATATATCAGGATGCCTAATTGCCTATTAATGTATCCTAGCGCACAACTGTCATACTTTTGTGTTGTGTATTTAGTATTAATAATACAAATTATGAATTCTCATATATATATATATATATATATATATATATATATATATATATATATATATATATATACACATACACACACATATATATATAAATACACATATACATATATCTACAGTCAAACACTGTAGACTGTAGTCAGTTATACGTATAGAAGGATTCAACTTTACCTAAGTGATGTTTGACTAGGAGAAAGACGGAGCTGAATATGGTTACAGTTATCCCAAAATATAAACCTAAAGTTCCCTGCCCTGTCACTGGCAAATGTTATTCCACTACCAAACTCCACTTGCTGGAACTAGTAGCTCAGCTGCACCAAATGAAGGCGGTGCTGTCCTGCTCGCACTCCGCTTTAGTGAGGGCACCTAGACTCACTAGAGTAGAGAGTCACACTTTTTCTATGCTACACTATCATTTTGTTTTAAATGAGACATCCTTACACATCCACATGCATACACCCAGGCACCCACAGCCGGGCGGATTTACAGTGTGTTCAGATGTGATTCCCATGGATGTAGGAGACAGGTACCTACATACATAAGATACATCTATTGGCATTTACATGCACACACACCACACACAAAAGCACAAGATACCCACAAGCATACGCACATAGGAACATACACAAAACCAAGCATGCATACACACATGCATTCAGAAACAAAGACAAAAAAGTAACCTCTGGCAGACACATTCATATATACACATATCATTACACAAAAGGACCTACATGCACACACAGATACAACACACATACATCCACAAAGACACACACACACATATATACATATATATATACACACACACACACAGGCAATATTCCTTCAAAAAAAAATGTAAACATTTTTTTAACACTGTGCGCATATTTTTTTATCTGTGCAATTTTGGCCAAGAAGCTCTTTTTTCTCTGATTGTTCTCATTGAAAACACAACAAGCTCTACTCATACACAACTGCTTATTCTGAAATATGTTGGAAATGTGCAAAAGTCAGACACACACACACTCACAGTAACATAGGCACAAAGACACACACTCACAGTAACATAAGCACAAAGACACACACACACACACTCACAGTAACATAGGCACAAAGACACACACACACACACTCACTGTAACATAGGCACAAAGACACACACACTCACAGTAACATAGGCACAAAGACACACACACACTCACAGTAACATAAGCACAAAGACACACACACACACACACACACTCACAGTAACATAGGCACAAAGACACACACACTCACTGTAACATAGGCACAAAGACACACACACACTCACAGTAACATAAGCACAAAGACACACACACACACACACTCACAGTAACATAGGCACAAAGACACACACACACTCACTGTAACATAGGCACAAAGACACACACACTCACAGTAACATAGGCACAAAGACACACACACACACACTCACTGTAACATAGGCACAAAGACACACACACACACACTCACAGTAACATAGGCACAAAGACACACACACACACACTCACTGTAACATAGGCACAAAGACACACACACACACACTCACTGTAACATAGGCACAAAGACACACACACACACACTCACAGTAACATAGGCACAAAGACACACACACACACACTCACTGTAACATAGGCACAAAGACACACACTCACAGTAACATAGGCACAAAGACACACACACACTCACAGTAACATAAGCACAAAGACACACACACACTCACAGTAACATAAGCACAAAGACACACACACACACACTCACAGTAACATAGGCACAAAGACACACACACACACACTCACTGTAACATAGGCACAAAGACACACACACACTCACAATAACATAAGCACAAAGACACACACACACACACTCACAGTAACATAGGCACAAAGACACACACACACTCACTGTAACATAGGCACAAAGACACACACACTCACAGTAACATAGGCACAAAGACACACACACTCACAGTAACATAGGCACAAAGACACACACACACACACTCACAGTAACATAGGCACAAAGACACACACACACACACACTCACTGTAACATAGGCACAAAGACACACACACACACACTCACAGTAACATAGGCACAAAGACACACACACACACACTCACTGTAACATAGGCACAAAGACACACACACTCACAGTAACATAGGCACAAAGACACACACACACACTCACTGTAACATAGGCACAAAGACACACAAGAAAGGGCAGAAGATTTTTTTTTCTCCAGTTTTCCTTATTGAGAACACAACAAACTGCACCAAAACATAACTGATTATTCTGAAGTCTGTTGGGAGTGTGAATAAGCTAAAGATTCAGAAACACACATACACTCACATACAAGCACACACACAACTATGTAAATGTTCCAAAGACTAATAAATCCCCTCCTTGCTTTTATTGGTGAGAATCTGCTCCACAGTATTAGAGGACAAATGTTGTAGGGACACTGGATTCTAAAAGAACAGGATATGCTTGGCAAGATGTAATACAACATGAGACCTCTTTCTGTAACTGTCATGGCTCAGGCTTCTGGACAGTTGTCCTTATGGGAGGTACATATGGGACCAGAGAGGTAGTGCTTTACAATTGTAAGCTATAAACAGAGGCATTGGACAAGGTATAGATAACTGCCTTATCTATAAATATAGAACATATAGATTTCTTTAACCATATACAATCCTTGACTATTTTGTTATAACTATAACTGGTGGCAATGTATAACATAGTAAACAATAGAAAGTGAGCAGCATCAACAAGGGGGAGATAAAAATAACTTTAATTTGTAAAGTAACTGTTAGAATAAGTAGCAGTAGCTTTACAGCCTTATTGACATAGTATGCAGGTATCAGATAACTTTCTCCAGTTTATCATATAATAACACATAGTTTAGAAAATAAGCTGACAAAATATGTAGCAAAACAGTCAAGTCACAGTTTAGGATCAGCTCTCTAGAAAAAACTGACAGATTATTACTAAAAAAAATAAAGTGTCAAATAAACTTGAACTTTCAGTGCTAAATTTTACCTTTGCAATCCTAGCTACTGCTCTCTGCCATGATTCTCAGCAGCAGCTGCATTGTCATGTCTGTCTTGTCTTATGCTACTACTAATGCTCTTTCTCATTCAGGATGAGGGAAGCCCGGTCCTGTGCTCCACCCCTAATGTCAAACCACCCCAAAAAAGTCTCACACATAGGAATAATAAGAAAATAAACACTGACTGGTGCTGGGGAGCAGCTGTCTCCTATGTGCCCTGGGCCCTGCCCTTATTTCAACACTGATGTTAGCCTGAACAGCAACTGAACCCCAACCCTTTCTGACAGGTTATATCATAACATAAACACTTCAAACCATGACTGAAAATATCAGTTATAGCACACACATTACATGTATCTGTGATTTTAAATGTATTAAAAAGTGAAAACATGTAATTATTTAAAAAGTACTTAACCAGAAAATGATCTTTTTTACTTCAGACTCAGCTCACCACACACTCTTGTTTCTGCATTTCCCGCGCTCTGCCTGAAATCTGCCTCTCTCTCCTCCCCCCTTCCTCTCCCATCATGTTCCTTGCTCTGGCTCTGGGGCAATACAGAATGTGACCACCAGCCCAGAGGGAGGAGGAGACAGAATGAAGGGGGGCAGGCAAAGTGCTAGACGAGTCACATCATTTTTCAATGTTTTTTAAAGATACATAGTAAAAATAATGTTATAATAATGCTGCTGCTGCTGTGGGAAACGGAGTGGTTTTGCAAAGCAGCTGGGAACAGACAATTTAGCAGAGTGCCTGCTAGGCTGGCAGCGGCAGGAGTCACAGTCAGGCATATTTTTATAAGGAAATTAATGTGTGTTCTATTGAGAACAGGGCAGCGTTGGGCTACCTGCTTCAAGAGAGGACAGGAGCAGTCTGATCAGATATGACAGACTGAAGTGCCGGCTGCGACCGATGGACCCAATTGGTCAAATCATTAAGCTGCCAGCTGGAACTTACCTTTTCCTTCCACTTTACAGTGCCTGGGAGGTTACTGCTGCATTCGCGTAGACAGCTCCTGCCTGCCTCCTCCTTTCCCGCTCAGCTGCAAATGTTTCAGAGCGCTGCCGTGGTAACCCGCGGCAACGCTCTGATTTAATACTGTTACTGTTAGTGAGCACCGCGCAGCCCCTGCAGCCACTAAAAAAATGTGAAAAAAAAAACAAGTTTGTTGGGGGGAAAAAATCCCCCCAACAAACTTGTTTTTTTTTCACATTTTTCACCCTCACACCTCCTGAGTCCTCCTGACCAGCCAGCCACATTGAGCAATAGCAATTTCACTGCTGCTGCATTGAGCTCAGCCGACAGCCCTCACCCACCTGGCTAGTAGCTACGCTCCGGCTGGGCTCCTAGTCCTCCACCTCCAGTCCTCCGGCTGACAGTAACACCTGACCTGACTCCAACACAGTGACAGAACACTCCTGCTCCACTCCTCCGCTCCTGACCGTCACCGACCGACTCACTCCTGTCCTGAGACTCCTGACAACAACTGGGCTGGCCTAGGTCACGCTCTGAGACAGAGACTGGGAGAACTGCAGCAGCACGTCCGGTCCGTCATCTTCAATCTCTGCTCTGACGCCGGTCGCACGTGACACTGACTGCACATCAACCTGACCACCAATGCGGCTGCGCAACAATTTCCCGCCCGGCAACTCAGCCTAGAGAGACTCAGACATACTGATGCCTGATTGGCTGAGCGGCCGGGCAGGCAGGGCTCAGGGCTCCCGAGGCTAGCCTCCGGTGGGAGCAGTTATGGGCTGCATTAGAGACTGCTGCATTAGTATTATTCCCCACTGGGTGGCAGTCTCTAAAGCAGCCCATAACATAACAGACTAATACATTCATATTGCGCAATGGAAGGACAGCTGGCCTCTTACCTTCTTGCGCAATATGAATGCAATGTAGTAAAGTTAGGAAACAATAAAATTGCAATAATAAGCATAATTTGGTGGAGGGGTGGGGGGGTAGGGGGGGTCACCTTTCATATGTTAAAAAAAAATAATAAAAAAATAAAAAAACATTTTTTTTTTTTTATTAAAAAATAGATGTAATTCCCACATTGGCCAGGGGAGGCACTGCCTCACCTGCCTCTAATGAATGCACGTCCCTGCTTTCCATATCATTAGGATATCGTCTATGAACCTGCGTTAGAGGACCAAGTCCGCACTGGCTGGGCATGAGTCCCAAAATATGGACTCCCATCTGCCCATATAGAGATTAGCATAGCTGGGTGCGAACTTGCTCGCCATTGTGGTACTGCATAGTTGGTTGAAATACTTCCCTTCATAATGAAAATAATTATGGGTTAGTATGTACTCTATCCCTTCCAGAATGAAGTCTTTCTGTGATGACGGTATGTTTGAATTTTTGTCTAAGACATAACCAACAGTTTCTATACCTTCTGAATGGGGGATACTGGTGTATAAAGATGTCTCACAATAATTTTTTTTTGCCACGAGTTCAAAAACTTGTGAGAAAATTACCATCTTTCCTAAGAGATTCCATGGAGGTGCAAAATATCCTCAGTAAGATCAAGTGGGAAAATAATTTAATTTGGGTCACTTGTGACATGACATCTTTATACACCAGTATCCCCCATTCAGAAGGTATAGAAACTGTTGGTTATTTCTTAGACAAAGATTCAAACATACCGTCATCACAGAAAGACTTCATTATGGAAGGGATAGAGTACATACTAACTTATAATTATTTTCATTTTTCAAATTTTATTTATTTATTATTAGAACCCTCCCCGTGGGAAGCAGTTCACATTACACATAGGTTTATTATACTCTCCGTTCATGTAAGCACCATCAAATGCTCTATCACTTCAGAAAGTACGCCTAAACACCTTGCAAGCATTAGGCTATACAGTTATATATATTCTTCTACATATTTCTATAATTTTGATCCTTAATAAAGTATGGTTAATATGTTTATCCATATGTTTATTTTAAATACATATTTTTAAATTATTTTTATATTATATTTACGCTTGTCTGCAAATACATATCTTCAATGTATTTATTTTATGTAATCAGCTTATGTATTTATTTCATTTTTATGTACAAGTATAGAATAGTGTAATGCTCTACTTATAATGAAAGGCTCTGTATAATTTGTAAAAGTGTGTCTCACCTTTTAGGCTAGGTCTAAAAAGTGCCCGTAATACATGGATCTATCTAAACTACCCTAGATGAATGTAGTATATATTTTTTGTTAAATATAGGGTGTTGTCTATATCTGATATTTTAGTTGTAAGTCATAACATCCTCTTTCAGAAATATCTTTTTCCAGCTATATATCTATATTTTTTATATATATTTTTAAAGATAGATTGATCCACATAATTGCGGACACATATCTAAATGTTAGGATTTATATATATTCTTTATATTCTTATCTTCCACTCTACATTTCAATTTTAGTTTAGTATAACTTTTTGCCCACTTTAAAGATGGCATTTAACACTTTGGTCTTAGCCATGTCTTTTAGTACCTTGCCCACACTAATGTCATTTCAAAGCTGGCCAAATTACCTCATTTAAAAATGGCCGCCAACACTTTGCTCTCAGCCATGTATTTCAGTAAACTGCCCACACTAATGTCACTTTGCCCATTTCAAAGATGGCCACTATGACCTCATTTAAAGATGGCCACCACAACCGTAGATCTATATATTATTTTAAACCACACTAATGAACTACTAAAAATATAACCTTGTCCATATTATAAATATACTCTATACTTACTCATTGGTAAAAACCTCACACACCCATATTTCTGAGGGCGGCAAAATTTGACACCTCCCCTTGGTTCTGATAGGCTAAACTAGTCTTTAAATACTTCAAAGATACACACGCTGGTATAGCCTTGATAAAGGCCCCTCCAGGCTGAAACGTGTAGACAGACCCCCCATTTGACATACCAGCTTGACATAAGGTGAGCACATTTCCATTTACATTTCCATTTACGAGCTTTGTCCTAGTAGCAGACTTCTGGTTGTATTTCTTGTTTCCTTTTAGGTCTCCGGATCCAAATTACCCTTGATTCTCTACTGCAGATCAGCCGTCAGCATTTGGATTTGTTCAGAACTTTTTGTTCAATCCATTTGGCATTTTTATATTTTTTATTGTTGCATTTGCATTTTTATAATACATTTTTTTTTTCATTTTTTACACTGAGTCATTTTTATTGCTGCAGCAATTACCACGTTTAATACATGTTATAATACATTCATATGTTATCACATTTTTATATGCTCTGTTATATTACTGTGCACTATTACATTCTAATATGTTCTACTACATCAATATGTTTATATGAGACATATGAGATATATCATACTCATTCTGCATGTTATCCAATGAAGGGTTAAGAGTAATCTATTGTATTACTAGTTGTATGTTTATCAGATATCTGCCAAGACTGATATTCTCAATTATTAAATATTAGATCAAGAGACATTACACTCCTTTAGACATCACACCTTATTATTTTTCGACTTTCTATTCTCATCTCAGCTCTTATTAGCCACAATTTCCTATTACATTATATTTCTTATAACATTATATGTTTGTTAGCACATGCAGTGATCTACAATAGACAGTGTGGCATTTTTCACATTGCTACAAAATAGCATTAAGGCACTCTTTTTCTTTCCTTTTCATATATGTTACTTTTTATATACAAGTAGCTATAATGTTTTAACTTCTAGATTAGTCACATTTATTTCACAAACCACTTATATCTAGCACACTGTGCACAATCGCACACAGTGGAGCCTTTATGATTTATTTCTCTATTGTTTAATTTTGAATTTTTTTTTTATTTTGCACCTTCTGTTGATTTGTGTATAACTTTTAGTTTAATAAGTTTCTCAAGCATGTGCTCTTGCTTATAATTGAATATAGCAGTTATAATTGAATATAACTGATACAATTTGTGCATCCTGTAACTGCACATGGTCGGACATATTGCCAGGTACTGAATGCATGTTCTATATAAAGTTATACTTGCATATATAATACATTTCTACGCCGCACTTAAGCCACGCTTCTTATGAAGACGGCGCTCCTACTTTGCACTTTGTATATTGATAAAGCACTGACAGTCATGGACTGGCCTCCACAGAGTCCAGACATGAATATTATAGATGCAGTATGGGATCACCTGGACAGAGACAGAAATAAAAGACAACCGATATCTAAAGAAGAACTCTGGGAAGTGCTGAAAGAAGCCTGGTTTAATATACCAGAATATTACTTCAGAAAACGTCAGTCTCCCTAAAAGAGTTCAAGATGTGCTTAGTGCCAAAGGAGATCACACTACCTACTGACTTTTGCCTGAAGAAGCCATTTTGTTCTTATAATTGTGTTTTTTTTATATTTTGTGTACATATTTCCTGTATTCTCTGTTTGTATCTTAAAGAGACTGAAAAATGAATATGGATGGTCATTGAAACCTTGCTAAAATAAAAAATCTAATGGAGGCCTAAGACTTTTGCACAGTACTGCATATATATATATATATATATATATATATACACACACACACACATTTATATATATATATATATATATATATAGACACACACACATTTTTATATATATATATGTATATATATATATATACACACACACACACATTTATATATATATATATATATATATATATATATATATATATATATATATATATGTAGAAAAGAATGGGCAGACACTCCAAAAGTCAGTTCAATATACTTTACTCAAGGCAGCAGTACATACAGAGCAATGTTTCGGGGTTCACACCACCTCCTCAGGCTCAATACAAATGAATGTAACATGCAATCCTTAAATTGCCAAACAGTCCCACCCCCTACCAATTATGACATCATCAAAGACCTCATGTGAAAAACTAAAAATTTAAAGTGCCAACTTTTTTTAACACAAAAATTGTATAATTTTAAAGGAGATAGAATAGTAACCAAAATAACAGCAACAATTTGCCAAAAAAATATTTTCTTTAAATAATTTATAATACCATAAATAATTCAATCAAATAAGCCTTCAACTAAACTCCTTATAAATGATTTTACTAAAAATTTTACCTAAATATTAAATACATATAATTATGATATACTCATAACCCTAACCTAGTTCCTCCCTACTTAACCATTAATTTATTTTCATCATCTTTTTCTTAATATGCATTACAGAAAAATTAGAAAAAGCCAGTGAGATTATATTCCCTATTAAGGCCTTTAGGATACAACGTACTAAGCCAATGTATCCACATGGCTTCTTTTTTAAGTAACATTTTCTCCCAGTCAAAGCCAATAGTACCTTTGGACACCTGATCCAAAACCATAAACCGCAACTGATTGACCTGATGTCCCCTCTCAAAAAAATTATATGGGACAGGAAGGTGTCTCATTTTGGGGTTCCTAATGGTAGACTTATGTTGTGTTAAGCGATCCTTAACGGGCTGTATCGTTTCCCCAATGTACAGTAAGCCACATGGGCATTTGAGCACATACACAACATAAGATGATTTGCAATTAAAATGACCTTTAATGTGAAAAAGTTTACCAGAAAAGGGATGACTAATAGTTTTACCTTTTATAATACTGTTACAGTGAGAACAGCTTAAACAGGGAAAGGTTCCATTCTCTATGGGTCTGAAGACCCTTTGTGTATTCCTTAGGGGTTTAACCCTAGCCCTTACTAATTGTTTACCAATGGAATTACCTTTCCTAAAAGAAGACAAAGGAGGGTTTTTTAAATTCCTCAATTTCAGGCATAGAATCTCTTAGCATGAACCAATTTCTACAAATCACTTTATGTACCTTGACACTAATGTCACTAAAATCGGATACAAAGGTCATTTTTTTAATTACACTAGTCTTTTCCTTTAGTTGAAGATCTATAGTCTCTAACTCTCCTGGGGAATACCCCCTCTCCTGAAATCGCCTGCTCATCTCATTTAAGCGCATAGAGCAAATCAGAGGATCAGAGACTATTCTCTTCACTCTAAGGAACTGAGATTTAGGAACACTTTTGAACACCCTAGGTGGGTGATAGCTTTGATGGGATAGCAATGTATTTTTATCCGTGGGCTTTCTAAAAATATCTGTTTCAAAGTGGTCCCCCACACGTATTACCACAGTGTCTAGGAACGCTACTTGATCAGTGTGATAATTAGCAGTAAATTTAACAGTCGGTATCTTATTCTGTATTTTATTGCAGAACACCTCAATGGATTATATGTCACCCCGCCATATGATGAAGAGATCATCTATATAACGCCACCATGCCAAGCAATTCTGAAAATCAGGATCAGTATCTACTACCTGTTCCTCCAACTGATATATATATATATATATATATATATATATACACACACACACACATATATATATATATATATATATACACACACACATTTATATATATATATATATATATATATATATACACACACACATTTATATATATACACACACACATATATATATATATATATACACACACACATTTATATATATATATATATATATATATATATATTATATATATATATACACACACACATTTATATATATATATATATATATATATATACACACACACACATTTATTTATATATATATATATATATATATATATACACACACACACACACATTTATATATATATATATACACACACACACACACACACACACATTTATATATATATATATATATATATATATATAATGTACATATACTGTATATATTCATACACCATTATCCATTCAAAGTATATGATGTGCAAAAAAAGCGGCCGTGTTAACATGGCAATTTGTTTTTTCCAGATAAGAAAAGGCATTTCATTTTAAACAACCTTCCAATTTGGTTCTGTTATCAAATTGTATTTGTTCTCTTGGTATCCCTAGTTGAAAAACAGGAAGGTCAGGTCAGGACTCAGGAGTGCACACGTGTTGACTGCAGCGCTAGATGGCAGGGATTTTGTAAGAAGCTGCTTGTCCTGTCATGTTGTGCCCCAGACATGTGCTTGCTACCTACCTAGGTATCTCTACAACAAAGAACAAAACAATTTTGATAATAGAGCATGCAAGTTTATTTTTTTTTTCCAATTTACTTCTGTTTGAAACACAAAATATTTTTTTTTCGGGTTTCATATGCCTTTAATGTAATTAAAAAATATATAAAACTTAGTAAGTTATATTTATTAGTTATTTTCTCTAATTTTCTTAGAATTTACCTCTGGAATATGTTGGGGGTTTTTTTGCCCTACATAGTTTGGAGTGCATTATACAGAATTAAGAACTTTGACCCTGTAACATTCTACACAGTGACTGCTTGATGTTGCAGCTGATTTATATAAGTCCTTAATTGGCCACGGAAAAAGAAATAATGTAAACAAGAGGATTTTCTCTCTGTACCATAAACCTATGTAGATTTGGCTAAAAAATAAAATAGAATAAAATTCACAATTGTTTAAATATTTTATTAATGTTCTGCTCAGATCATTTAGTCATTGTTGGACCTAGACACATAAAGATGTTTCTACTTCTGTAATAAGGGTTTGGTCATCAGGTTCATGCTCCTTTGTTTTATTAGGAAGGATTACTTAAATTAGTCTTATTAGTCTTATTTCTTATTGACCAAATATTATAAGCAGTCAAAACTTGTTTCTAGAGATCCAGAGAGGAATTTACTTTGCAATAAAGGCTTCTTTTTTTTTTTAATAACCATGTGTTTGTTTCTGACATAGTATTCCCCGGGTATTTATAACAAGGAATTTTATATTCCTATAACTCTTAGATCACTACTTCTGGCAGTAAGAAATAAAAAAAACAGACAGACTCCAGGAACAATAATTTGTCAAATGAATTAATTGTTTCTGGCAATTTAATATGGTAGCATTGTACTTTTTTGGATACAGACTAAACAAAACAAATCTTATTTTTGGTAAATCTTGTTTTTTACTAGTTATTTGACAAATGTTACTCTGAAGCAAAAATGTCCCGTAATTGTTTTGTTTCCACAATGAGATTGTATCATTTTAGTAATGGACCTAATAGTGAAAGAGGCTTCATTAAAAATATATGGTCAACAATACCTGTAACACTAATTTTAGCAGCAGAGATAGGCAGACCAGCTGTAGACTGGAAAACAGCAAGTCAAAGTATAATGGTGCTGGAGAAGCAGAATGCTAATAATTTCAGACATGAAGAGGCTGTGCATACAGTATACAGTAGGGCAAAGTCCAGAATCTATGTTGGGTTATAAACTGGTTTTCAGGAAGCAAATTTTCAGATTTTCAAGGGCACAATCCAGTAAAAGGAAGAGTAATTCATAGATATTCTGTCATCAAGAAGTTAATTGTAGAGCTTTATAGAAAGCTTAATCCAGTAAACAGGCAGAGATTCATAGCAAAGCAGGCTGCAGCAGGGTAGTCTTGTATATGTGCACAATACACACAATTCAGTAATACTGCAGGTTTGTACAGTGGTCTTCAAGCAGCAAGAGCTTAAACATATAGTAAATTGTAAGGCGTTTGATACAGTGCTACATGAGAGATTACTGCACAAAATTAAGGGACTGGGAATAGCTGAAAATGTTAGCTCATGGATAAATGACTGGATAAAAGATAGGGAGCAACGAGTAGTAGTAAATGGATCATACTCAGATTGGACAAAGGTAATCAGTGGCGTCCCCCAGGGATCAGTACTGGGCCCTGTTCTTTTTAATATTTTTATAAATGACTTGGAACAAGGATTAAATAGCGACATCTCTATTTTTGCAGATGATACTAAGTTAAGTAAGGTCATTAGGTCAGAGCAGGACGAATTCTCTTTACAAAGGGATTTGCTAAAATTAGAACTATGGGCAAGTGAATGGAAAATGAGATTTAATACGGAAAAATGCAAGGTTCTACATTTTGGAGGCTACATATTTTTTAAATGGGAGGAAAGGGATTTGGGAGTAGTAATAGATAACAAGCTAAAGATGGGTGCACAATGCAGGGCAGCGGCTTCAAAGGCTAATAAGATACTAGCATGTATTAAAAGAGGCATTGATTCAAGGGAGGAAAGCATAATTCTGTCATTATATAAAGCCCTGGTAAGACCTCACCTTGAGTTTGGAGTGCAGTTCTGGGGACCGATTGCTAAAAAAGATATTGCAGAACTAGAAAAAGTTCAGAGAAGGGCCACAAAGCTAATAAGGGGATTGGAGAAATTAACCTATGAGGAGAGGCTAGCCAAACTGGGTCTGTTTTCTTTAGAAAAAAGGCACTTGAGAGGTGACATGATTACTTTATATAAATATATTCAAGGCCCATATACAGAGATGGCAGTAGCTCTGTTTATTCCAAGAAAATTGTTTCTGACAAGAGGTCATAATTTAAGGTTGGAGGAAAGGAGATTTAATCTCCTGCAACGAAAACGTTTTTTCACTGTAAGAGCAATAAAATTGTGGAACTCATTACCAAAGGAGGTAGTGAATGCCAATACCAAAGATACATTTAAAAATAGTCTGGATACATTTCTGTATATAAACAAAATTAATGGATATGATTGCTAGTATTAAATGGGTCACATTTTAAATGGGGTTATTTAAGCTTAACTGGAGCTTTTTGTAAGTATTTTAGATTTGTATAGGTTGAACTCGATGGACTTGAGTATTTTTTCAACCTTATCTACTATGTTACTATGTAAGCACTGTCCTGTAATCAGTCATACACTTTCTGTCAGCAAGCTGTTAAAGTACAAGCAGTATAAAATAACCATAGCCCTGTCACCAGACAGGTTCATGCACAACCCTGTAGACTGTAAGCTCTCCAGAGCAGGGCCCTCTTCCTCCTGTACTAGATTTGTTTAGTCTGTATGTTTTGTATTTTATCACAAATCCTTGTCATTGTATAACCCATATCTCTGTACCCAGCACTACAAAATTTTGCGGCACTATACAAATAAATGATAACAATAATAATGTAAGGGAGAGCAGTTACCATAAGGCAGCCTAAAGCAAGAGCTAAACATGGAACACACAGAAACAAGCTAGTCATGACCTGAAGGAGGTCAGAAGCAGTTGTAGTTCTATAGCTGAGCACAAGGTGCAGAAATTGCTCCTCTCCACCACAGTTCCTTACTGCCTAGCCATGCCCTTAGAACACCTTACAACAAACTGGCTCTAGAATACCCAGCCCCACCTAATATATGTTTAGCTCTGCCGACCGAACACCCCAGCTTTACCTCATCCCACTAAGCGCTAGATTACAAGTGGAGTGCTATTTTGTGCTCCAGTTGGTGCTTAAACTTCACTAGACTGAGGCTTTTTTACTTGCAACGGGTTGCGCTTGTATTACAAGTTGAAAGTAAAAATAATTTGTCTGCTTTAACATGTTCTACCCACAAAAGTCAATGGAGAAAACAAACTGAAAAACCACCTAACCCTACATGCTAACCCGACAGGAGTCATTAATATTTTCCATTCCAATGTTCTTCACATACAGAACAATGCACTTTTTATTGCAAATACATATATACAGTGGGGAAAAAAAGTATTTAGTCAGCCACCAATCGTGCAAGTTCTCCCACTTAAGAAGATGAGAGAGGCCTGTAATTTTCATCATAGGTATACCTCAACTATGAGAGACAAAATGTGGAAACAAATCCAGACAATCACATTGTCTGATTTGGAAAGAATTTATTTGCAAATTATGGTGGAAAATAAGTATTTGGTCACCTACAAACAAGCAAGATTTCTGGCTCTCACAGACCTGCATCTTCTTCTTTAAGAGGCTCCTCTGTCCTCCACTCATTACCTGTATTAATGGCACCTGTTTGAACTTGTTATCAGTATAAAAGACACCTGTCCACAACCTCAAACAGTCACGCTCCAAACTCCACTATGGTGAAGACCAAAGAGCTGTCGAAGGACACCAAAAACAAAATTGTAGACCTGCACCAGGCTGGGAAGACTGAATCTGCAATAGGCAAGCAGCTTTGTGTAAAGAAATCAACTGTGGGAGCAATAATTAGAAAATAGAAGACATACAAGACCACTGATAATCTCCCTCGATCTGGGGATCCACGTAAGATCTCACCCCGTGGGGTCAAAATGATCACAAGAACGGTGAGCAAACATCCCAGAACCACACGGGGGACCTAGTGAATGACCTGCAGAGAGCTGGGACCAACGTAACAAAGGCTACCATCAGTAACACACTACGCCGCCAGGGACTCAGATCCTGCAGTGCCAGATGTGTCCCCCTGCTTAAACCAGTACATGTCCGGGCCCATCTGAAGTATGCTAGAGAGCATTTGGATGATCCAGAAGTGGATTGGGAGAATGTCATATGGTCAAATGAAACCAAAGTAGAACTGTTTGGTAGAAACACAACTTGTCGTGTTTGGAGGAGAGAGAACACCATACCTACTGTGATGCTTGGGGTGACAACATCATGCTTTGGGGCTGTTTCTCTGCAAAGGGAACAGGACGACTGATCCATGTACATGAAAGAATGAATGGGGCCATGTATCGTGAGATTTTGAGTGCAAACCTCCTTCCATCAGCAAGGGCATTGAAGATGAAACGTGGCTGGGTCTTTCAGCATGACAATGATCCCAAACACACTGCCTGGGCAATGAAGGAGTGGCTTCGTAAGAAGCATTTCAAGGTCCTGGAGTGGCCTAGCCAGTCTCCAGATCTCAACCCCATAGAAAACCTTTGCAGGAAGTTGAAAGTCCATGTTGCCCAGCGACAGCCCCAAAACATCACTGCTCTAGAGGAGATCTGCATGCAGGAATGGGCCAACATACCAGCAACAGTGTGTTACAACCTTGTGAAGACTTATAGAAAACGTTTGACCTCTGTCATTGCCAACAAAGGATATATAACAAAGTATTTAGATGAACTTTTGATATTAACCAAATACTTATTTTCCACCATAATTTGCAAATAAATTCTTTCCAAATCAGACAATATGATTGTCTGGATTTGTTTCCACATTTTGTCTCTCATAGTTGAGGTATACCTATGATGAAAATTACAGGCCTCTCTCATCTTCTTAAGTGGGAGAACTTGCACAATTGGTGGCTGACTAAATACTTTTTTTCCCCCACTGTGTGTGTGTGTGTATATATATATATATATATATATATATATATATATATATCTATATATATATATATATATATATATATATATATATATATATATATATATATATATATCTATCTATATATATATATATATATATATATATATATATAAAAAAATAAATCTATTTATTCCTATACCTGTATATCTATTCCTAAATATATATATGTAGAGATATGTATGTTTATATTATCATATATATATATAGTATCTAACAAAAGTGAGTACACCCCTCCCATTTTTGTAAATATTTTATTACATCTTTTCATGTGACAACACTGAAGAAATGACACTTTGCTACATTGTAAAGTAGTGAGTGTACAGCCTGCATAAAAGTGTAAATTTGCTGTCCCCTCAAAATAACTCAACACACGGCCATTAATGTCTAAACCGTTGGCCACAAAAGTGTGTACACCCCAAATTGGGCCCAAAGTGTCAATATTTTGTGTGGCCACCAATATTTTCCAACACTGCCCTAACCCTCTTGGGCATGGAGTTCACCAGAGCTTCACAGGTTGCCACTGGAGTCCTCTTCCACTCCCCCATGATGACATCACAGAGCTAGTAGATGTTAGAGACCTTGAGCTTTCCCACCATCCGATTGAGGATGCCCCTCAGATGCTCAATAGGATTTAGGTCTGGAGACATGCTTGGCCAGTCCCTCACCTTTACCCTCAGCTTCTTTAGCAAGGCAGTGGTCGTTTTCGAGGTGTGTTTGGGGTCGTTATCATGTTGGAATACTGCCCTGTGGCCCAGCCTCCGAAGGGAGGGGATAATGCTCTGCTTCAGTATGTCACAGTACATGTTTGCATTCATGGTTCTCTCAATAAACTGTAGCTCCCCAGTGCTGGCAGCACTCATGCAGGCCCAGACCATGACACTCCCACCACCATGCTTGACTGTAGGCAAGACACAATTGTCTTTGTACTCCTCAACTGGTTGACATCATCTGAACCAAATTAGTTTATCTTGGTCTCATCGGACCACAGGACATGGTTCCAGTAATCCATGTCCTTAGTCTGATTGTCTTCAACAAACTGTTTATGGACTTTCTTGTGCATCATCTTTAGAAGAGGAACAACAGCCATGCAGGCAAATTTGATATAGTGTGCGGCAAATGGTCTAAGCACTGACACCGCTTCAACCTCTGCAGCAATGCTGGCAGCACTCATAGGTCTATTTCCCAAAGACAACCTCTGGATATGACGCTGAGCACGTGCACTCAACTTCTTTGGTTGACCATGGCGAGGCCTGTTCTGAGAAACCGTTGTATGGTCTTGCCCACAGTTTCTGGATCTTGGCAATCTTCTTATAGCCTAAGCCATCTTTATGTAAAGCAACAATTCTTTTTTTCAAATCTTCAGAGAGTTATTTGCCATGAGGTGCCATGATGATATTCCAGTGACCACTATGACAGGGTGTAAGAGTGATAACAGCAAATTTAACACACCTGCTCCTCATTCACACCTGAGACCTTGTAACACTAACGAATCACATGACACCGGGGGGGAAATGGCTAATTGGGCCCAATTTGGACATTTCCACTTAGGGGTGTACTCACTTTTGTTGACAATGGTTTAGACATTAATGGCCATGTGTTCAGTTATTTTTAAGGGGACAGCAAATTTACACTCACTACTTTACATTGTAGCAAAGTTTCATTTCTTCAGTGTTGTCACATGAAAAGATATAATAAAATATTTACAAAAATGTGAGGGGTGTACTCACTTTTGTGAGATAATATGTGTATATATATATATATATATATATATATTTAATTATTTATTTAATAATGAAAAGTAAATAGGAATGTAAAATATGCGTTACGCATATCAGGGTTCGCGATTTAGGGCTAACACGGTTGGGTTAGAGCACATGAAGAATTGCTAATTTCAATGCATGTTATTGAAATATTACATTTAAAATATTAAGAAATAGTAATAAAATGATTAAAAACTATACTGTAAAAAATATAGATGTATGCTATGGATTATTTAAATTTTACAGTATGACCATATGTCACAATTTCCCAATAGCTAATCATCTTTAATTTTAAATGGAATTTTCTCCTTTCAGTAATAAATCTAAAGAAGCTCTGTTACCATATTTTACTTTGGTATTTTCTCTAGTGCTTTGGTCATTGCCTATATTATTAGCATACCTCTGTTTGCTTTTGCATATACCTTTACAATCTTATTCTAACAATAAGGCTGCCTGACCACAGCCCTGATTAGTTATACTGATTGGAATTTGAATATTAAAGGGTATATGATTCATACAGAGAATACAATTTTAAACAACTTTCCAATTTACTTCTACTATCTAATTTGACTCATTCTCTTGGTACACTTTGTTGAAGAAACATCAGTGCACTACTGGTTGCTAGTTAACACACTGGGTGAGCCAATAACATGAAGCATATATGTCCTGCAACCAATCAGCACCACCTGAGCCTACATAGGTATCCTTTTAAACAAAGGATACCAAGAGAACAAAACAAATTAGATAATAGAAGTAAACTGGAAAGCTGTTAAAAATCACAAGCTCTATATGAATCATGAAAGAAAAAAAATTAGGTTTCATGTGCCTAAGGGACTCGAGAGTCAGAAAAGACAATGAAGAGGATCTGAAGCTTTTGTCCAGAAGAGATTGAGTGATCCTTCAACCAGATGCGTTAACAGCCTGTGTATCACACATGCAATTAACATATAGTAGAATAAAAGAGTGGCGTAAATATCTAAAGGTATACAAAAAAGGCAACCTTCTGTTCAATGATTTAGCCTGATCATGATAGAATAAGCTATAACAATAAAAAACACAAATACAAAAGTGCCCCATAGGGTGTAATTTCCTGTTATTCAGTGACAATCTAGTGTGAAAAAAGCAGAGAGGGCTTTCAGGTGGACTCACCTAGTTTGCTGTTATGCTCACTGCTGCTCTGTTTTGCAGGAACCAGAACAGGAACTGGAACCAAAATAAAATAGGACAAATATTACCCATAAAACAGCTCTTTGTGCATACAATTAAATCAATAATGTGTCCAATACTACAATGGCTGCTTCATAAGGTTTAAAATACATACCAGGTTCACCAATACCGTCATACCAAATTTTCAACAAAATAGCTCATGTGAAGCCTGTACATTTTCTCTGCAATATTCATCAGAATAACCATCATAGGCTATAATAATCACTATACCAAAAATAAATATGTTCCAAAATGATCCAAATCCAATGCCCCAATGAAAACTGAAAAGGTGCTAAAATATACAAATAGGTATAAATATTTAATATAATAGAACCTACCTAAGAATAAGATTCAGTTACCTACTTATAACCAAACCCATAATTATGTGATTAGACAATATATATATATATATATATATATATATATATATATATATATATATATATATATATATAATTAATATTCAAAGGGGTGTTACTTGATTATATTTACTGTTATTATCATTATTTTATTTCATTTGTGATATCATATTTGTTTTAGTGTTTAAAGTAAATTGCAGCCTATAATAGTTATATAGCTGGTGATTATTACAAAGGACAGTTTAAACAAGACAGGCATCACATGCTACATTTTTCTGAAAATTTGGTATAAAGATACAGGTATGAATTTTAAATCTGGTGAAACAGCAATTGGATTGTTGGTGAGATAAACACGTTACTTTTATGAACAAAGAGAAACTGTGTGTGTTGTAAATCATTTATTTTAATTTAAGTTCCTGTGTTTGACTATATTTATATGCTAAAACTGGCATACAGTGACCAACAGAGCAATATTCCTCCATAACAGCTGAAAAACATTTGCAGGAACACATTGCAGCAGAGCCATGTCCATGTATTGTTGTTATAGCTGTACCCACTCAGACCAACCCCAAAACAACCACATAAAACTAGTAGCATACTTTATCCATGATGCCTGCTTAAAGCAGGTTAAATAATTAAGCTCCTTATCCCCTCCTTTACCTCATCTAAAGCAAATCATTGGCATAGGAAGATTACTTATACAGCACAGCACCATAATAAGCAAGCAAGGGTTAAATTTACAAACCCTTCAGTATCTGGCTAGCAGAACACAACAAATAATTCTATGTTATATAGATGTTACAGTGATATTATCTCAATATGTTTAACTCTTATGTATTGGGTCAGCTGGAATGAAGAACAATATATGTAGATATGTTGAGGATTTGTATTTTGAGTTTTGCTGAAACACTATTGAAAGTTTCACAAGTAAGTAGGCATTTTATGAGGTAAAGATTCCTTTTTGATATTTGCTGCAGTGGTTGCATTTAAAAGCTGATTGCTGATAGTGGGTCAATAGATCCAGAAATGTCCTAGTAAATCTATGGACACTAAAGTGAAAACTAAACTTTCATGATAGAACAGGAATTTTAAATGCTTTCCAATTTCCTTCAATGATCAACCTGTGCACAGTCTCTTTTATACATATTTTTATATACACAATATAAGTATGTGCAAGACTTTACAGTATATAATTATCTATAATTGGCTGATAGCTATCATGTGATATAATGGGCAAAGTGATAGAAACAATCTTTTACATTATAGCCTCAGTATATAAAATTGAGGCAAAACATGTTGCAAATTGTTAAACAATACAACTTATTATAACAAAACAGTGCGCCAGAAAACAGATAAATAAAAATAAAAAGTGTTAATATTCGTCATAAAACGTATGAATATTTACTCCCAATTTGTGTAGAAATGCTTGTTAAGGTGCTATGCATTGACACTTATTAAATAGTTTGCAAAGAATACTGATCTTACAGCTTGCAACAAAAACGTGACTACAGTGATTTTTATCACAGAACTGCACGCAATGCAAATGTCCAAACAAAGTCACTTAGCTAGTACTGGAATGATTTTTTCTCCCAGGTGAGGCCAGTTAGGACTCCCAAGATATCCTTCCTTCTGCTAGTTGTAATATGCTTAAGGTAGTGGCTGTCAGCTTCTTCAAAACATTTGTTGGTATCCCAAAAGGAAAAAAATCTGCAGATATATAGAATAAAGAAGAAGGCGCCACCATAGTGCCTGGTCAGTGGATAATGCAGGCCCCCAAAAAACAAATCAGACTGGTACTTACGAGCTCCCAAACACTTGAGAAGTGTCACAAACGCCTTCTGGAACCTTAAGAGTCATCCAGCTGACTCACACACTCGCATAGATCAATCAGCTTCTTAGATAGAACTGGCTGTGTCTTTCTCCCCACAGGAAAGTCGGTTGTAGATAGGCTCTCACCCTCCAGCGAACCCCTTCTCCCGTGTTTAAGATCACTTTACCCAGTAAAGATATCAATATAGTTGTTCATGTGCTTGAAAGTGCTTGATATAATAAAATCAAAAAGCCTTTCTCCAAGTGTATAGCACAAAAAAGTTACGTGGAACCAAAGTCTAAAATCAAACTGACTTTATTGCAGCAGCACAACGTTTCTCGGTCTTAGGTGACCGTTTCATCAGGTGCATACAAAATTTAAAATTCCACGAACTTTTATCGCTGATTTTCGGCGTCTAGTGGTACCCATTGCGCATGTGTGTAGGTGTGACAGGTATCCAAGTTTCTAATTGGTCTCATACGTGGGTGTGTGGTTATTGTGTTAGCCTATCCACGCTCTATCTTTGCGGTATTTTGCCGCTACCACCATATATGTGGATTGTTCTACAATTAAAGATTTATTAGTTTATATTTCGATTTTTATATTATAAAGAGCAGTGTATACCACACGTGTTTTTGTGTATATAATTTAGTGATACGCTATCAGCGCCACCTTTAAATGCTACTCTGGGTACCCTGTACATAGTACGTATGTTTAATAATAATACATTGCCTCTAAAAAAAGAATCTATAATGTTAAAAATTGGAAAACACACATCATATATTGACATGTTAAATAAAATGTATATACAGAAATATATATATAATAATGTAGGTCAACAAATAATAAAAGTAACATAAAATTCAAAGCTGTCCATAGATCGTTGTTCTCAAACAAAATTACTATCTAGTAAGGATGCAAAGTTTTTCGTGCATAATGATAAAAATGTGTTTGTCACAATATAATAAAACATCTTGTAAAATAAAATAATATAGTATAATATATTATTGATTGTAAAATTTCCCTATCAACACTTCACTATGCTGATTTTGACGTGATCTATCATATTACTAAATTGCAACGGGAGAAATCTACACTTGGGGGTCTAACCCTATTTCAAGATCTAGAAAGTGTATTTATTGCAGTGTAACATATTGAGTAATAACAGTATGTATCACTGCATATATAATGCCTGCTATGTATATGTCAAAGTGCATATAAGGGGAAAATGGATTATAAGGTGTTCAGGGAGAAATTAATTGATATATCCTAGCTGCATCGAGCTACAAATCTAATACCTAATAGTTGGATGTAGTAATGCCTCAGATACATTTAGGCATAATAACGAAATGTTAAAAACATATTTGTCATCTTGCAATCCACAGATGTGCAATCAACGATGACAAATATGCACTGATATGATATATAGTGTATCCTGTAACCTATTTATTTAATATGTGGTTCATTATTAAGACTTCAAATGTATAATGGAGTCAGTATTGGAACATACATGTATATGAAGATAGTGGAGGAGATAGTCCCAAAATATATATATATATATATATAGATACCCCAACTCAAAACTCAATTGATTGCAGCCATATCGATGTTTGCATTTAAGCCACCTGGAGACAAGGTCTTTAATTTCCATATCCAGAATGTCTCCCTTTGTCTCAAGTGCAAAAATCTATTTCTGCCCCACTTGGGGACAATGTGTTCAAGAGGATAAATGCTAAAGGTATCAAGATTGTTAGGATGACATTCTGCAACATGTCTCGGGACACTATGGTTTTTGATGTTTTTAGTTATATTTCTCTTGTGTTCACCCCATCTTTTTTTGAGAGGTCTGGAGGTCCTCCCTATATATTGGACCCCACACATGCACTCCAGCATGTAGACCACAAATGAGGAATCACAAGTGAAATGGGTAGTGATCTGAAACTTCTCTTTGCTCACAAAGGATGAAAATTCTAGTTTTCCACCCTTTGTAAATTCACAGAGGCCACAATTTGGACGATTGCATTTAAAAAAAACGGGTTTTCCTAATATTTTATTTTTGGCTGAGATATATTTTCTATTGTCCATAGATGGACAGTATTTCTTCATTACAATCTTGCTGGGTGCAAGTTTGTTCTTTAAAGTTGGGGCCCTTCTGAAAGTACAATTTGGAAATTTGGAATAATACCTATGTTGTCTTTCAATAGGGGATCACTTGTCAAAATATGCCAATACTTACTTAAGATATTCCTGATTTTGTAATGGTTATTATTATATTGGGTAATGAACCGTACCTCATTCAATGGTCTTTTATTTTCCCTTATTGAATTGACTCCTATTGTGGATCCTTGTAAACCCATGTTTGTATTTTTATAATTAACAAATAATTCATCTCTAGGTTTTTGTCTTGCTTTTAAATAGCTATCCTCTACCAAAGCATTGGGATAATTTTTCTCTAGGAATCTATTTCTGAGTGTTGAAGCTTGGCTATCATAGGTGTCTAAGTCTGTGCAATTTCTACGTATCCTGCAAAACTGATTGTAAGGAATGTTATTTTTCCAGGGTAGATGATGATTACTCTTGTAATTAAGATAGCTATTCGCATCAACTGATTTAAAGAAGGTCTTCGTGGTCACTTTACCTTCTTTATCCCACTCTAATATTAGATCTAAAAATTCTATACTCACAGAGTCCATTTTTGCTGTAAAGCAAATAACCATATCATTGGCATTCAGACTGTCCACAAAGCCTTGAGCTTCCGATTTACTGCCCTCCCAGATGAATAGCAGGTCATCTATAAAACGGCCATAGAAGACCAGACTCGCCCCAAATTTCGATGGGTAGATATATTTATCTTCAAACATCCCCATAAAGAGATTAGCAAAACTTGGGGCGAATCTGGTCCCCATGGCCGTTCCTTTTACCTGCAGATAGAACCTTCCCTGATATACAAAATAGTTGTTCTTTAAAACAAAATTAATGCACTCCAATAAAAAATCCCTCTGTTTTGCTGGTAAATATATATCTTTTTTAGGATAATATTCGCTTGCTTCAACCCCCAAGTGATGAGCTATGTTGGAGTATAAAGCTGAGACATCACAAGTCAACCATACTAGTTCTGTTCCAGCTTTGTGCATATTTGAAATTTTATAAATGAGGTCTGGAGTGTCTTTAAGGTAGGATGGTAACATTACTACTGAATTGGCATTTTTTTCTGAATGCCAATGATATGGGTATTTGCTTTACAGCAAAAATGGACTCTGTGAGTATAGAATTTTTAGATCTAATATTAGAGTGGGATAAAGAAGGTAAAGTGACCACGAAGACCTTCTTTAAATCAGTTGATGTGAATAGCTATCTTAATTACAAGAGTAATCATCATCTACCCTGGAAAAATAACATTCCTTACAATCAGTTTTGCAGGATACGTAGAAATTGCACAGACTTAGACACCTATGATAGCCAAGCTTCAACACTCAGAAATAGATTCCTAGAGAAAAATTATCCCAATGCCTTGGTAGAGGATAGCTATTTAAAAGCAAGACAAAAACCTAGAGATGAATTCTTTGTTAATTATAAAAATACAAACATGGGTTTACAAGGATCCACAATAGGAGTCAATTCAATAAGGGGAAATAAAAGACCATTGAATGAGGTACGGTTCATTACCCAATATAATAATAACCATTACAAAATCAGGAATATCTTAAGTAAGTATTGGCATATTTTGACAAGTGATCCCCTATTGAAAGACAACATAGGTATTATTCCAAATTGTACTTTCAGAAGGGCCCCAACTTTAAAGAACAAACTTGCACCCAGCAAGATTGTAATGAAGAAATATTGTCCATCTATGGACAATAGAAAATATATCTCAGCCAAAAATAAAATATTAGGAAAACCCGTTTTTTTTAAATGCAATCGTCCGAATTGTGGCCTCTGTGAATTTACAAAGGGTGGAAAACTAGAATTTTCATCCTTTGTGAGCAAAGAGAAGTTTCAGATCACTACCCATTTCACTTGTGATTCCTCATTTGTGGTCTACATGCTGGAGTGCATGTGTGGGGTCCAATATATAGGGAGGACTTCCAGACCTCTCAAAAAAAGATGGGGTGAACACAAGAGAAATATAACTAAAAACATCAAAAACCATAGTGTCCCGAGACATATTGCAGAATGTCATCCTAACAATCTTGATACCTTTAGCATTTATCCTCTTGAACACATTGTCCCCAAGTGGGGCAGAAATAGATTTTTGCACTTGAGACAAAGGGAGACATTCTGGATATGGAAATTAAAGACCTTGTCTCCAGGTGGCTTAAATGCAAACATCGATATGGCTGCATTCAATTGAGTTTTGAGTTGGGGGATCTATATATATATATATATATATATATATTTTGGGACTATCTCCTCCACTATCTTCATATACATGTATGTTCCAATACTGACTCCATTATACATTTGAAGTCTTAATAATGAACCACATATTAAATAAATAGGTTACAGGATACACTATATATCATATCAGTGCATATTTGTCATCGTTGATTGCACATCTGTGGATTGCAAGATGACAAATATGTTTTTAACATTTCGTTATTATGCCTAAATGTATCTGAGGCATTACTACATCCAACTATTAGGTATTAGATTTGTAGCTCGATGCAGCTAGGATATATCAATTAATTTCTCCCTGAACACCTTATAATGCATTTTCCCCTTATATGCACTTTGACATATACATAGCAGGCACTATATATGCAGTGTATACATACTGCTATTACTCAATATGTTACACTGCAATAAATACACTTTCTAGATCTTGAAATAGGGTTAGACCCCCAAGTGTAGATTTCTCCCGTTGCAATTTAGTAATATGATAGATCACGTCAAAATCAGCATAGTGAAGTGTTGATAGGGAAATTTTACAATCTATAATATATTATACTATATTATTTTATTTTACAAGATGTTTTATTATATTGTGACAAACACATTTTTATCATTATGCACGAAAAACTTTGCATCCTTACTAGATAGTAATTTTGTTTGAGAACAACGATCTATGGACAGCTTTGAATTTTATGTTACTTTTATTATTTGTTGGACTACATTATTATATATATATTTCTGTATATACATTTTATTTTACATGTCAATATATGATGTGTGTTTTCCAATTTTTAACATTATAGATTCTTTTTTTAGAGGCAATGTATTATTATTAAACATACGTACTATGTACAGGGTACCCAGAGTAGCATTTAAAGGTGGCGCTGATAGCGTATCACTAAATTATATACACAAAAACACGTGTGGTATACACTGCTCTTTATAAAATAAAAATCGAAATATAAACTAATAAATCTTTAATTGTAGAACAATCCACATATATGGTGGTAGCGGCAAAATACCGCAAAGATAGAGCGTGGATAGGCTAACACAATAACCACACACCCACGTATGAGACCAATTAGAAACTTGGATACCTGTCACACCTACACACATGCGCAATGGGTACCACTAGACGCCGAAAATCGGCGATAAAAGTTCGTGGAATTTTAAATTTTGTATGCACCTGATGAAACGGTCACCTAAGACCGAGAAACGTTGTGCTGCTGCAATAAAGTCAGTTTGATTTTAGACTTTGGTTCCACGTAACTTTTTTGTGCTATACACTTGGAGAAAGGCTTTTTGATTTTATTATATCAAGCGCTTTCAAGCGCATGAACAACTATATTGATATCTTTACTGGATAAAGTGATCTTAAACACGGGAGAAGGGGTTCGCTGGAGGGTGAGAGCCTATCTACAACCGACTTTCCTGTGGGGAGAAAGACACAGCCAGTTCTATCTAAGAAGCTGATTGATCTATGCGAGTGTGTGAGTCAGCTGGACGACTCTTAAGGTTCCAGAAGGCGTTTGTGACACTTCTCAAGTGTTTGGGAGCTCGTAAGTACCAGTCTGATTTGTTTTTTGGGGGCCTGCATTATCCACTGACCAGGCTCTATGGTGGCGCCTCCTTCTTTATTCTATATATGTTGCAAATTGTGCAATGCTATTGAGGTGACTTGCTTACTCACACCTTTCCTTCTACCCTCCCTGGTATTCTTTATCAAATCTCATGACCCCCTTTACCTGACAACATTCTATATACTGTTAACCTTCAAAGAAACAGACCATAGATAAAGAAGACTGTACAAAAAGCTTACATGCAGGGTTAGATTACGAGGGTAGCGCAAACGTTTGCGAGGGTTTGCGCTCATCAGGCTTACCGCTGTAGTGGTATTATGAGTTGAAAGAAATCGCAATGGTGCTCACGCTAAACTGATTAATGCGACTTCAGAGCTCTGGTTAACTGTTTCTCAAAACAATAAAGTGTCACAAAACACATCAAAAATACATTACAAAGTACACTTACAATCAAGACCATCTAATAAAAAAGATTCAATAATAATATTGCACACAAATGTTATAAAGGCTCAAAGATATGAGATCTCAGGTGTTAGGAAAAAAAAGGCAGCCACAGAGCTTTAACATAGAGATACATACAAATACATGTCTAAAGATGTATATGTATGTGTATATGTCTATATATGTGTTTATATGTATTTATAGGTGTATGTATGTATTTACACACATATAAAAACATAAATGCACATGAATACATATATAGACATTTATAACTTCATTGGAGTCCTTTGCTATTAAGTAGATGAAAACATGAAAAAGCATATTTATGCAATATTCATTTTTAATAACAGTTTTAACTATGTATTTACTGTAAATATTTACATTCCAATGTTCTGCACATAGCAGGGTATGTTCTATGTATTTATACATATAAATAAGTTCTGGTCACCAAGCACTCTCGTTACTCCAATCACGCCTAGGTGCAGTACATATATATGTAATATCAGTAGAAAAAGAGACCGCACTCATAGGGCTTATTAATAAGCCCTATGAGTGCGGTCTCTTTTTCTACTGATATATATATATATATATATATAGCAAAACAGTAAACAGCACTCTCTGGACTTAAGTAAAAAACAAGTAGTTTATTCAGTAACGTTTCGGGGAATGCTCCCCTTCATCAGACCAACAACATACAAGTGAGACAAACATTTAAGCATACACAAACCCCTCCCCCTAGTGCAAAAAAAACGCCAAAAATGGTTGCCATAGCAACCAAACAACCAGTTCAAAGTAAATACATTTACCAATGCAACAATGACATCAAAGAAACCAGATCATTATGGTTAATTAGCATCAGGTCAATTAGCAAATCAACACATCATCCTACCACATAATACACCTGCTGTATATTAGTACTTCTAATACCCCAGTGGCAGTGTGTCCTTTTAAAGAGACATATCACAATATTATTAGCTAAGTACAGGAAAACAAGAATGTGTAGAAAAAAGGGGTTGAAAAAACGTTTAGTTAAACATCGGCACCTCATCATATTGAAATGCAATTCACGTAATGCACTTATAGTTAATGCCTAACTCATAATACCCGTACTACATAGTCAAGGGTCATGTGTACCATAAATGCTATAGACGCAAATAACAGCAAACTCGTTATACAGATACCTCAAACGATGTGACCGTATTAGATACCTCTTTTTACTTTGAACTGGTTGTTTGGTTGCTATGGCAACCATTTTTGGCGTTTTTTTGCACTAGGGGGAGGGGTTTGTGTATGCTTAAATGTTTGTCTCACTTGTATGTTGTTGGTCTGATGAAGGGGAGCATTCCCCGAAACGTTACTGAATAAACTACTTGTTTTTTACTTAAGTCCAGAGAGTGCTGTTTCCTGTTTTGCTACATTTCAACTACTCTAGCACCCTGGCCCTTGGAGAACTGTTTGTGAGAGTGCAACTGACTCTTTTTGCTTATATATATATATATATATATATCTGTATATATCTATACCTATATATTATCATATAGATACATACAGTATTGTAGCAAAAAAATCAGATATATGTAGAAATATTTTTTTAGGAATAAATTAGAACATATTCTGCTAGGTGCAGAACATTGGAATGTGAAGTATTCATATCATATTTTCATGTTGGGTTAGCGCAAATGAGAATATGCGTTTGTGTTTGCGCAAGAGTGGGGTGTTAGGCTTTTCCCCACGTTTCTTGCCCTATTGACTACTATGGTGGACTACGTTTTTCTGCCCTCGTCGGGTTAGCGCAAGAGAGAAAACATTTTACTTTAAACTCATAATATTAGCACTACCTGACAAGCGCAAAAATGTTACTTCTAGCACAATTAACACTCAATTGGTAGTGTTAATTTGCGTTCCACTCGTAATTTGGCCTTTAATAGGCAGGGAAAGGAAGCCAAATACATTTCTTAAAAAACATATTAAAAACAAACAACAAAATATTATATTGATACCTTGGGGCTGATTTATCAATGTCTGTCTGACATGATACGCTGTAGCATATCATGTCCGACAGACATCGCTGATCTCTGGTCTTAAGACCGCTGCTTCATAACTGTTGTTTCCGGCGAGCCTGAAGGCTTGCGCGGAAACAGGGGCATCAGGGGCCATTCAGCCCTTGATAAATCGGCCCCCTTATATTTAAGGGACACTAAACTCAGAAGAAAATTTCCTATATAAGGTTTAATTATGCATAGTGGAAAAAAAATCAAACTTTGCAGTCTATTTTTTCCAGTTTTTCTGTTGTTTAAATAAACGTGTAGTTTTATCCATTTGTCAGAGCACTAGATGGCAGCACTATTTCCTGCCATGTAGTGCACCAGATGCCTACCTAGCTATCTCATCAATAAAAAAGACCATGGAAGCAAAGCAAATTCAATAATAGAAGTAAATTGGAAGTTTTTAAAAATTGTATGCTCTGCCTAAATAACAAAATAACATTTAGTATTTCATATCCCTTTAATATCCCTTTAATAATCACATTAGGCTTTTTTCTTTTTCTTTTAAACTGTGCCCACTTTATAAAAAATATGACGAGCAAATTGCCTCAATGGACCATAGTTAGATTTAACTAAATTATTTTCTCAAATATTTCTTTTAATCACAAGATAAAAAGTGAAATGTCAAGAACGTGAGACATTCTAAAGCTCACTGAGTGTAACATGTGTAATTAGCATCTTATAGAATATTGTAAAGGTGACAGACGGTATTTTACCAATAGTTCAAATGCATATGAAGTTAATTCATAGAATAACATTTATCCAACTGGCAGAATTTTATTTAATCTATTTTTTTAGATATTTAGCCCATGGTATGTTTTACATACTCCTAATCACACAGTTTATCCCTTTTATAGGTTAATTAGTATCAAAGTATTTTTCTTTTGTGGTCTAGACATAGAAAAATCCAAGGGTGGTTCCTCTGAAAATCAGCCATGTAATAAAATGCACTTGATTGCTGTTTTCCATTTTATCTTAAATCCTGATGGATGAAAACATATTTAATGTAAGGAAAGCTTGTCCAAGCAGTTTAGTATTTTTTGTGGGTTTAATCCTCTTTAAACTTACATTAATAGAATAGAAAGAAATAATGACATATCAATGCCAAAAACTATTGTAAACGTACTATTAGCAATTCATATTCACTTAATGTAACCCTTTCACTGCTGAGCCATGTTGCACCCCTGTGTTTAAAGAGCAATAGGAGGTAGACATTTTGGGGTTTTAGCATTACACTGCACTCAGTAAGGCACTCACACCATTCAATTCACATACGGCTAGATTACGAGTCTTGCGTTATGAGGGGTGCGGTACTAGCTTGCACGTTATTGTCACCGCTCACTTGCCTACAGTGCTAGTATTACAGGTTTTCCTAAACCCAGCGTTAAAAGACAAGAAGTGAGACTAGAGCAAAATTGAGCTCCATACCGCACTCCAATACCAGCACTGCTTAAGTCAGCGGTGAGCTGGTTTTACGTGCTAATGCATGATTTCCCCATAGACATCAATGGGGAGAGCCGGCTGAGAAAAAGTCTAAAACCTGCAAAAAAGCAGTGTAAAGCTCAGTAACGCACACACATTGATTCCTAGGAGGAAACACATTTTATATTTACACCTAACACCCTAACATGAACCCAAAGTCTAAACAGCCCTAATCTTACACTTATTAACCCCTAATCTGCCGCCCCCGACATCGCCGACACCTACATTATATTTATTAACCCCTGATCTGCTGCCCCCGACATCGCCGACACCTACATTATACTTATTAACCCCTAATCTGCTGCCCCCAACATTGCCGACACCTACATTATATTTATTAACCCCTAATCTCCCACCCCCAATGTCACCGCAACCTACCTACACTTATTAACCCCTAATCTGCTGCCCACAACGTCGCTGCCACTATAATAAACATATTAAGCCCTAAACCGCCGTACTCCCGCATCACAAACATTAGTTAAATATTATTAACCCCTAATCTGCCACCCCTAAGATCGCCACCACCTACCTACAATTATTAACCCTTAATCTGCCGCCCCCAACGTCGCCGCCACTATACTATATTTATTAACCCCTAAACCTAAAGTCTAACTCTAACCCTAACACCCCCTAACTTAAATATAATTAAAATAAATCTAAATAAAACATACTATTAATAACTAAATAAAACCTATTTAAAACTAAATACTTACCTGTAAAATAAACCTGGAGCTAGCTACAATATAACTAATAGTTACATTGTAGCTAGCTTAGGGTTTATTTTTATTTTACAGGCAAATTTTTATTTATTTTAACTAGGTAGAATAGTTACTAAATAGTTATTAACTATTTACTAACTACCTAGCTAAAATAAATACAAATTTACCTGTAAAATAAAACCTAACCTAAGTTACACTAACACCTAACACTACACTACAATTAAATAAATTACCTAAATTAAATACAATTAACTAAATTAAATACAAATACCTAAATTACAAAAAAACAAACACTAAATTACACAAAATAAAAAAAAAAAATTACAAGATATTTAAACTAATTACACCCTATCAAAATAAAAAAGCCCCCCCAAAATAAAAAAAAAACCTAGCCTAAACTAAACTACCAATAGCCCTTAAAAGGGCGTTTTGCGGGGCATTGCCCCAAAGAAATCAGCTATTTTACCTAAAAAAAAAATACAAACAACCCCCAACAGTAAAACCCACACAACCAGCCCCCCAAAATAAAACCCTAACTAAAAAAAACTAAGCTTCCCATTGCCCTGAAAAGGGCATTTGGATGGGCATTGCCCTTAAAAGGGCATTTAGCTCTATTGCAGCCCAAAGCCCTAACCTTAAAATAAAACCCACCCAACTAACCCTTAAAAAAACCTAACACTAACCCCTGAAGATCTACTTACAGTTTTGAAGAGCCGACATCCATCCTCAACAAAGCCAGGAGAAGTCTTCATCCAAGCGGCAAGAAGTCCTCAATGAAGCCGGGAGAAGTCTTCATCGAAGCTGGGAGAAGTGGTCCTCCAGACGGGCAGAAGTCTTCATCCAGATGGCATCTTCAATTTTCATCCATCCGGCGCGGAGCGGGTCCATCTTCAAGACATCCAAGATGGCGTCCCTTATATTCCTTAGATTCTGATTGGCTGATAGAATTCTATCAGCCAATCGGAATTAAGGTTGAAAAAATCCTATTGGCTGATGCAATCAGCCAATAGGATTGAACTTCAATCCTATTGGCTGATCCAATCAGCCAATAGGATTGAGCTTGCATTCTGATTGGAACAGCCAATAGAATGCAGGCTCAAACCTATTGACTGATTGGATCAGCCAATAGGATTTTTTCAACCTTAATTCCGATTGGCTGATAGAATTCTATCAGCCAATCAGAATCTAAAGGACGCCATCTTGGATGAGGTCATTTAAAGGAACCTTCATTCGGGAAGAAGACTTTGTTCGAAGAGGATGCTCCGCGCTGGATGTCTTGAAGATGGACCCGCTCCGCGCCAGATGGATGAAGATAGAAGATGTCGTCTGGATGAAGACTTCAGCCCATCTGGAGGACCACTTCTCCTGGCTTCGATGAAGACTTCTCCCGGCTTCGTTGAGGACTTCTTGCCGCTTGGATGAAGACTTCTCCCGGCTTTGTTGAGGATGGATATCAGCTCTTCAAAACTGTAAGTGGATCTTTAGAGGTTAGTGTTAGGTTTTTTTAAGGGTTTATTTGGTGGGTTTTATTTTTAGGTTAGGGCTTTGGGCTGCAATAGAGCTAAATGCCCTTTTAAGGGCAATGTTCATCCAAATTACCTTTTCATGGCAATGAGGAGCTTAGGTTTTTTAGTTAGGGTTTTATTTGGGGGGTTGGTTGTGTGGGTGGTGGGTTTTACTGTAGGGGGGTTGTTTGTAAAATAAAATTACAGGTAAAAGAGCTGATTTCTTTGGGGCAAGGCCCTTTTAAGAGCTATTGGTAGTTTAGTTTAGTTTAACCCTAATCTAAAAATAAAACCCACCCAATAAACCCTTAAAAAACCTAATACTAACCCCCGAAGATCCACTTACAGTTTTGAAGACCAGACATCCATCCTCAACGGGAGAAGTCTTCATCAAAGTGGCAAGAAGTCCTCAACGAAGCCGGGAGAAGTCTTCATCCAAGCCGGAAAAAGTGGTCCTCCAGACGGGCAGAAGTCTTCATCCAGACGGCATCTTCTATCTCCATCCTTCCCACGTGGAGTGTGTCCATCTTCAAGACATCCGGCGTGGAGCATCCTCTTCTTTCCACAGCTAACGACGAATGAAGGTTCCTTTAAATGACGTCATCCAAGATGGTGTCCCTTGAATTCCGATTGGCTGATAGAATTCTATCAGCCAATCGGAATTAAAGGTGAAAATATCCTATAGTGTTAGGTTTTTTTAAGGGTTTATTGGGTGGGTTTAATTTTTAGATTAGGGTTTGGGCAGTTGAAAAAGAGCTAAATGCCCTTTTAAGGACAATGCCCATACATATGCCCTTTTCAGGGCAATGGGGAGCTTAGGTTTTTTTAGTTAGTATTTTATTTGGGGGGGTGGTTTTGTGGGTGGTGGATTTTACTGTTGGGGGTTGTTTGTAAAATAAAATTACAGGTAAAAGAGCTGATTTCTTAGGGGCAATGCCCCGCAAAAGGCCCTTTAAAGGGCTATTGGTAGTTTAGTTTAGTTTAGTTTAGGCTAGGTTTTTTTTTTATTTTGGAGGCTTTTTTATTTTGATAGGGCTATTAGATTAGGTGTAATTAGTTTAAATATCTGATAATTTCTTTTCTTTTTTTGTGTAATTTAGTGGTTTTTTTTTGTAATTTAGGTAATTGTATTTAATTTAGGTAATTTATTTAAAGGGACATTATACACTCATTTTTTTTTTTCATAAATGTTTTGTAGGTAATCTATTTATATAGCCCATAAAGTTTTTTTTTTTTTAATTAATGTATAGTTTTGCTTATTTTTAAATAACATTGCTCTGATTTTCAGACTCCTAACCAAGCCCCAAAGTTTTATGTGAATACGCTCGACTACCTACTCCAGCTTGCTCCTGTTTGTGTAAAGGGTCTTTTCATATGCAAAAGAAGGGGGAGGAGGGGGAGTGTCTTATTTGCCACTTGCAGTGGGCTTTCCAGCTACCTTTTCAACAGAGGTAAACGGACAGCTTCTAAGTAAGTTTTTAAACAGTTTTATACTGAATTTTTATATCAGTATCTGTGCATCTTATTCTTTATAGTAGTGTCTATTACATGCAGTTATATGAAAATGAGTGTATACTGTCCCTTTAATTATAGTGTAAGTTTTGGTGTTAATGTAAGACAGGTTAAGTTTTATTTTACAGATAAATTTGTATTTATTTTAGCTAGGTAGTTAGTAAATAGCTATTTTACAGGTAAGTATTTAGTTTTAAATAGGAATAATTTAGGTAATGATAGTAGGTTTTATTGAGAATTATTTTAATTATATTTAAGTTAGTGGGTGTTAGGGTTAGGGTTAGACTTAATTTTAGGGGTTAATAAATTTAGTATAGTGGTGGCGACGTTGGGGGCAGCAGATTAGGGGTTAATAAATGTAGGTAGGGGCGGCTTAATAATATTTAACTAATGTTTGTGATGCGGAGGGCGGCGGTTTAGGGGTTAATATCTTTATTATAGTGGCGGCGATGTCGGGAGTGGCAGATTAGGTGTTAATTAATTTATTTTAGTGTTTGCGATGCTGGAGGGCGGCGGTTTAGGGGTTAATAGGTAGTTTATGGATGTAAGTGTACTTTTTAGCACTTTAGTTATGAGTTTTATGTTACAGCTTTGTAGCGTAAAACTCATAACTTCTGACTTTAGATTGCGTTACAAATCTTGCGGGATAGGCTGTACCGCTCACTTTTTGGCCTCCCAGAAAAAAGCTTGTAATACCGGAGCAATTGAAGTCCTATTGAAAAAAGATTTGTAATAGCAGTGGTAGTGAAAAAGCAGCGTTATAACCCATAATGCTGCTTTTTGCACTCATAACGCAAAACTCGTAATCTAGCGGATTATTAATAATTATTATAGATACTGTCATTTAGAATTTTTAAGTACATCTATAAAAATGTATTAATATTTTTCAATATTTTATATTTAATAAACACAACAGACTTTACGATAACATGTCGGGTTAGCACACATGAAGAAGTGTACTCCTGTCAGGTTTGTGCACATACCTTTTTTTATTAGCATTTATTATCTGTCTAATTTATTATGAGATAATGTTTATATGAGTGGAACAGTTTATTTTAATGTATATATGTTGTGTTTGGTGCAACTTTACGCGAAGTCTTCAGTCACACTAACCCGATGATCATTTAATTCGATTGTGCTTGAGCAAATGCATTTACATTCAACTTGATATATGCACCTGTGACATTCTAATATCGCTTGCGCACAACATTAGTGCGCCACTTGTAATCTAGCCCATTGTGTTTAAACAAGCTTGCAATTTAAAGATTAAGCTATCACCTAGCAAAATTCAAGGTAAACAACAGATTAGGTATAAATTTGTGTGTTGGAAAAAAACTGTCTTCATACAATAAAGTTTGTTTCCGAGAAGGAGCACATTTAAGTGTAATCACAATAGATGCAATATAAGTAATATTATCATAGATCTTTCTTGTGGTTTATCTTATGTAATATATTTATTAATATGTGAATGCTGGGCAGTGGTGTCACTAGGGGGGGGGGGGGGGGGCGGGGGGGCGGGCATTTGTGAACATTGGTGGGACTGGGGAAGTTGTAGACACACAATTTTTTTGCCCCTTGAGCCAGTGCTGCAATTTCAACAAATAGTTTTCCCGGCTGCTTTTGCTTGTTTGTACTTTGCTTCTCCCCTGCCCAATTTCGCTATGAATGTTGTGGGCATGCCGTGGGGCTTGCAAAATTGCACTGCTAGCCTAAACCTGCCTGCCTATCTGTGCTCACTGCTCAGTGACATGTGGAGCAGTGGAGTCACTCACTGCTGTGCTGTCTCTCTAAACGGGAACTGGCAAATCATGAGGGGATGCCTGGCACCTGACCGCATGACTGTTTGACACCGTCTTTAAAGTGAAGGAGCCACGTATGATGCCCACCAGACCATTACGGTTACGGTACACTAAGTGCACACTGAACAGTTAGGAGGGCGGGCGAGGGTCTGGGGGTGGGCAGAGTGCAGAGGTGATTGGCCATAAGAAGCGGTAGGCACGCGCCCCGGGGCTGTGCACTGACAGGCTTGGAACAGAGTCAGAGAGCAGAATTTTCATAGTTTGCGCGCCTAATCCTTTTCTTTAGTGATTTATTTTTAGAGTGCTCTGTTTATCTTTCATTTGATGTTCTGCTGAGCCAGGGAGCAGCTCTAGGCATGAGCTTTATAATTAATGCAGTGCAGTTTACATATTTTGTAAGTATGTGTCTGAGTTTTTGTGTGTGTGTGTGTGTGTCTCAGTGTTTTTGTGTGTGTGTTTTTGTGTGTGTGTCTGAGTGTGTTTCCGAGTGTTTGTGTGTGCATCTGAGTATGTTTTAAGTGTGTCTGAGTGTTTGTATGTGTGTTTGCCTGTGTTTTTGTGTGTGTCTGCTTTCTGGTGGGGGTGACACCATAACTTACCGCACCGGGTGACACCAACCCTAGTGACGCCACTGATGCTGGGTGATTATGGATGTAAGTGTACTTTTTAGCACTTTAGTTATGAGTTTTATGTTACAGCTTTGTAGCGTAAAACTCATAACTTCTGACTTTAGATTGCGTTACAAATCTTGCGGGATAGGCTGTACCGCTCACTTTTTGGCCTCCCAGAAAAAAGCTTGTAATACCGGAGCAATTGAAGTCCTATTGAAAAAAGATTTGTAATAGCAGTGGTAGTGAAAAAGCAGCGTTATAACCCATAATGCTGCTTTTTGCACTCATAACGCAAAACTCGTAATCTAGCGGATTATTAATAATTATTATAGATACTGTCATTTAGAATTTTTAAGTACATCTATAAAAATGTATTAATATTTTTCAATATTTTATATTTAATAAACACAACAGACTTTACGATAACATGTCGGGTTAGCACACATGAAGAAGTGTACTCCTGTCAGGTTTGTGCACATACCTTTTTTTATTAGCATTTATTATCTGTCTAATTTATTATGAGATAATGTTTATATGAGTGGAACAGTTTATTTTAATGTATATATGTTGTGTTTGGTGCAACTTTACGCGAAGTCTTCAGTCACACTAACCCGATGATCATTTAATTCGATTGTGCTTGAGCAAATGCATTTACATTCAACTTGATATATGCACCTGTGACATTCTAATATCGCTTGCGCACAACATTAGTGCGCCACTTGTAATCTAGCCCATTGTGTTTAAACAAGCTTGCAATTTAAAGATTAAGCTATCACCTAGCAAAATTCAAGGTAAACAACAGATTAGGTATAAATTTGTGTGTTGGAAAAAAAACTGTCTTCATACAATAAAGTTTGTTTCCGAGAAGGAGCACATTTAAGTGTAATCACAATAGATGCAATATAAGTAATATTATCATAGATCTTTCTTGTGGTTTATCTTATGTAATATATTTATTAATATGTGAATGCTGGGCAGTGGTGTCACTAGGGGGGGGGGGGGGGGGGGGGGGGGGGGGCGGGCATTTGTGAACATTGGTGGGACTGGGGAAGTTGTAGACACACAATTTTTTTGCCCCTTGAGCCAGTGCTGCAATTTCAACAAATAGTTTTCCCGGCTGCTTTTGCTTGTTTGTACTTTGCTTCTCCCCTGCCCAATTTCGCTATGAATGTTGTGGGCATGCCGTGGGGCTTGCAAAATTGCACTGCTAGCCTAAACCTGCCTGCCTATCTGTGCTCACTGCTCAGTGACATGTGGAGCAGTGGAGTCACTCACTGCTGTGCTGTCTCTCTAAACGGGAACTGGCAAATCATGAGGGGATGCCTGGCACCTGACCGCATGACTGTTTGACACCGTCTTTAAAGTGAAGGAGCCACGTATGATGCCCACCAGACCATTACGGTTACGGTACACTAAGTGCACACTGAACAGTTAGGAGGGCGGGCGAGGGTCTGGGGGTGGGCAGAGTGCAGAGGTGATTGGCCATAAGAAGCGGTAGGCACGCGCCCCGGGGCTGTGCACTGACAGGCTTGGAACAGAGTCAGAGAGCAGAATTTTCATAGTTTGTGCGCCTAATCCTTTTCTTTAGTGATTTATTTTTAGAGTGCTCTGTTTATCTTTCATTTGATGTTCTGCTGAGCCAGGGAGCAGCTCTAGGCATGAGCTTTATAATTAATGCAGTGCAGTTTACATATTTTGTAAGTGTGTGTCTGAGTTTTTGTGTGTGTGTGTGTGTCTCAGTGTTTTTGTGTGTGTGTTTTTGTGTGTGTGTCTGAGTGTGTTTCCGAGTGTTTGTGTGTGCATCTGAGTATGTTTTAAGTGTGTCTGAGTGTTTGTATGTGTGTTTGCCTGTGTTTTTGTGTGTGTCTGCTTTCTGGTGGGGGTGACACCATAACTTACCGCACCGGGTGACACCAACCCTAGTGACGCCACTGATGCTGGGTGTCATATACAGCAGTCTATCCCAAAGTAGGAGGGGGGGGGGGTGGGAGAGAGTGGGAAAGTTATATCATAACTTATATTCTATTTATTTATTTTTTTAATAATAAAGTGAGCAGGTTTAAGCAAAGTTATCCACCTTTAGTATCTATGATTTCTTATTTTTATTAATTATTTTTTGCAGCTTGCATGACAGGACTTCACCTACACTTACACAACACCTCACATACTGGGATCCTAGCCTTAGCCTTCCTTGCTGACTTTTAATATTGCATGCTAAATGCACTTAAGGGTGGTCTAGCTAAATGTAGTCTCCCTACAAAAGTCCATATGAGCTGTCTAATATATAGCAAATTAAAAGTGTATACATCCAGGGGCTACTAGATAAAGTAAGAGCTGTTTTATCCTCTCTTCTATCTGTTTAAGCCTCAAGGCTGAAATATGAGTCATTTAATTGACCACTCAATACTGTAGCATTGCATAATTAAAACGTGTATAATAAAAAGACAAGGAAATAACACCTATTCTGAATTTCAAATAAGCAGTAGATTTATTTTTTTTTGGCAAATTAATTTTTTCTCCCATTTTCCGGCCTCCTATATCATGTGACAAACTTCAGCCGATCACAGACCAGTATATGTATACCCTGTGAGCTTGTACATATACTCAGTAGAATTTTGTTCTCCCGGAAAGTGTGAATATAACAAGATTGTGCAGAATTTGATCATTGAAGTAAATTGGAAAGGGTCTTAAAATTGCATGCACTTTCTGAATCATAAAAGTTTATTTTGACTTGAGTGTCCCTTTAAAGTTTCTTTATAAAATTGAACAGACTGCCAAAGAAATATCACATAACACGGAGATCTACTGTATATCTGACCACCTAGTCCCCATGTGGGAAGATGTCACACATGCCAGCATGCCCAGCTATTGTAGATGTTAACTTCAATATATAAATGCACGACTACTGCAAGGTTACAACCAATAAGGGTGAAAATATAACTAAATAGGGATCTAGTGCACTCACACAACCACTAATTACATCAAAAAGAAATGTTCCACAATGTAATTGTAAATGTGATCCTTAAAGTTATCCTACATCTATATAACTATCAAGACTTAAAGGGACACAAAACCCCCCAAAAAATCTTTCATGCTTCAGAAGCAGCTTATGAGGACGGCTTTCTGAGCCGAAACATGTAAGGCTGTTGTTATCAGACAGTCCTATGTTATTTGTTTGTGCCTTAACTTTGGAATAAGAATTTTAAAGACACCAAGGTGTTATGAATAAAATATGAGTTTTTAACTCTACCCAGTGCCGGTGCTCCTATTTTCTACCTTGAGCTATTGTTGAACTTTGCCCATAGTGAGCACGGCAACTTCTGGGGCTTTGGAGCGATTTCAGGACCATTCCTATCCGGTATACTATTCCGGAATGAGCAAAGGCAGAGGTGAGCTGACGTCATCAGACGCATCAGAGGCGTAACCGCGCCCCCTATTGCTACGAGCTGAGGAGGGTATGGCAGGCTGAATGGAGGACGGAGAACGCTGAGGAGTACTAGAAAGTACCGGCCAAGATCCAAGAGAGGATTGTTGCAGCGTGAGAACCATAGCCTCTACCCAGGGACCGGCAGGCTGATACGGGGGGCACGGTAAGGAAACTTTCACTCATTCTATGGAACTTAAACCATTAATATGAACATACGCTTCTAAAACTTACCACTGCTTGGGCTATAAGCCATATCCGGTAATTATATAAATACCCGCTTTTGCCACCAATGTATTTTGCTGTTTAATTTTGGTTGAACATATGCTTCAGATAGAGCATGCAATTTTAAGCAACTTTCTAATTTACTCCTATTATCAATTTTTCTTCCTTCTCTTGCTATCTTTATTTAAAAAGCAGGAATGTGATGCATAGGAGCCAGCCCATTTTTGGTGGAGAACCTGGGTTATGCTTGCTTATTGGTGGGTAAATTTAAGCCTCCAATAAGCAAGCGCTATCCATGGTGCTGAACCTAAAATGGGCTGGCTGCAAAGATTTACATTCCTACTTTTAAAAAAAAGATAGCAAGAGATCGAAGAAAAATTGATAATAGGAGTAAACTAGAAAGTTGCTTAAAATATCATGCTCTATTTGAATCATGAATGTAAAAAATTGGGTTCAGTGTCCCTTTAAGTAATTAGCTGTTTCATTCTGACGGCATTTTTCTAATTGCAGATAACTCATAGATAGAACACAGTGAAAAGAAAACTTAAGATTCCACAGTCGCTTAACCCACGGCAGTGCAATAAAAAGGCAATATCTGCACAAAATACACATTTATATTATATATTGTTTTATGTAAAATCGCACGTAATATGAATAGAAATGTTTCTGTTTTGTATACTTTCACATTTATTTGATTTAGTCCACCTAGTCCATAGGGTTTACATAACACCTAAAATGCTTATAAGATTAGACTTTCCTGTTCTGAGTATTGTACTGAATGTAAGACACTATGTACTGATAATGATAAGCTGATTTCAAGGATAGTTTTTGGAACTGTCCACAAATAATGAAATTATGGACATTTCGTTCTTCCCTAGATTTAGAATGTGTTACAGATTCACTTTGATACTATTACACCATACCTCCTTTTGAAATTTTATAATACATTAGAGATTCTCTACATCTAAAAATCTATTATTATTATTACATATAAGTATTGTAATTTAGTACTGGCTAGACCATATATTCCTTATTCTGTTTCATCGTAAAACTAAGCTTTTCCACATTGTATAGCTGGAAAGGCTGGTAGTTGTAACAGCTAAAGAAATAGGATGAAAAGCATTACAACCTTTTGAAGACCCTTATTCAAACATTTCCAAAGACTCATAATAGACAGATCAAAATTGTCTTTTAGATCTATCTATCTATATATCTATTTGTCTATCAATCTATTTGTCTATCTATCTATCTATCTATCTATCTATCTATCTAATGGTCTTTTAGATCTATCTATCTATAATCTATCTAGATCTATCTAATGGTCTTTTAGATCTATCTATCTTTCTGTCTATTTCTCTCTCTGTCTATCTATTTGTCTATCTGTCTGTCTATCTATCTATCTATCTATCATCTATCTATCTAGATCTATCTATCATCTATCTAGCTCTATCTATATATCTATCTATCTACAATATATCTAGATCTATCTAATGGTGTTTTAGATATATCTATCTTTCTATCTATCTATCTATCTATCTATCTATTTCTCTGTCTATGTATCTATCTATCTATCCATCTATCTATTTGTCTATCTGTCTGTCTATCTATCTATATATCTATCTATCTATCATCTATCTAGATCTATCTATCACCTATCTAGATCTATCTATCTTTCTGTCTATCTATCTGGTAGTTTTTTGGTAGAAAAAAAACTCTGCATCAATCTTTGGGAAATTTAAGATGATTTCAGTGGTAAAGTATTCCTTTTATGTCTTGGTAAAATGTAGTTTATTACTTTTGAAGATATTAGCTTTATAGTCACATTATAATGATGTTTATGGCAAATACACAAACAAAAGTGCAACTTCTTATCCACATGCTAAATCATGTGAAAGTGATTAAGTATGTCTGTAAAAAAGGTGACAATAAAATATCACATGATCATTTCTATATAAAAAAGGAAGATATCTTACCTCAACATTTTTTCAGTAGCCATATCTCATTGTAAAGGGACTTTAGGTATCCAATCAGGATTCTTGTCCTGGGATTGCAAGAAAGCATGCAACTAGCATGTATGTGCATTCACAGTTTATTTCCATCCTCATTTTAATGAAGCATAATCTTCTAAGATTATGTTGAAATCCCACCGTAAAGTAAATTGTGAATTCAGCCGTTGTTAAGGCTGTTTTTCCCCTCACAAAAATTACAGTAAAAAAGAGTAATTTAAGAATAATTTCTCACAGAGCACTCTGGTGAACTGAAGACATTTGGAGGTAAAATATCTTGTTTACATATAGATGTTTATGTGATCATTACTAGTCAAATGTTACAGATATGTTGCATCACTTTAAAGTGATTTAGCATATGGGTAACATAAAGGATTACTAACTTTTTTAAGAAAATAAGGGAGACAAGTAATCATCAAATTTCATATAGGAAATCAACACATTAAACAGTAGTTACTGAAAAACACTTCATTTTACAATTTGAGACGGTTTGGTATCAATCTTCTTTAAACAAATCATCTTTATTCACACAGTTTATCTGAATACATTCTGCAAATCTGTGAATTCTATTTCTCACTTAAGGCACAGTGGGAGTAATGCCATTAAATTGTCAGATACATCAAACTTATTAGCTAAATAAGAGTACAATAGTAAAACATTAAATAAAATGAAGATTTTACATGTGGTAAAAAATAAGGGAGACAAATGTACTAAGAGCAGATATAATAAGTGAGTTTGGGAGATTGACCAAAACCAAAATAAACATATTCTAATTACAAGACTTTTCTGGCATCTTGTAATAAACTAAAATACCAGTGGAGTGATTAATCTTTCTTAAAACATTGATTGCTGGAGGGGGAGGAGCCAGCTATCTACTGAGCAGTCACATGATTGAGCTGCTCCTCATCTACAAGAGGCAAATTTATCGCAAATTCATCGAATTATAAGGGATAAACGACCACAGTATTAGCAATACTACTAGCGACCATTATGCTCATAGGTGGAACCTGTAAAGTGTTTCCAGCTAACTTTGAGACCACGGTTTGTCCTTGCTTAGTTTGCAGGTATTGGCAGACGCCATCTTGGAACAATAGTAGAATTTTTTATATATTTTCACATGCCCTGTTAAATCCTCTGTTAAAGGGACAGTCTACACCAGAATTTTTATTGTTTTAAAAGATAGATAATCCCTTTATTACCCATTTCCCAGTTTTGCATAATCAACACAGTTATAATAATATACTTTTAACCTCTTTGATTATCTTGTATCTAAGCCTCTGCAAACTGCCCCTTTTTTCAGTTCTTTTGACAGACTTGCAGTCTAGCCAATCAGTGCCTGCTCCCAGATAACGTCACGTGCACGAGCACAGTGTTATCTATATGCAATGTGAACTAACACCCTCTAGTGGTGAAAAACTGTTAAAATGCAATCTGAAAGAGGTGGGCTTCAAGGTCTAAGAAATTAGCATATGAACCTCCTAGGTTAAGCTTTCAACTAAGAATACCAAGAGAACAAAGCAAAATTGGTGATAAAAGTAAATTGGAAAATTGTTTAAAATTACATGCTCTATCTGAATCATGAAAGTTTATTTTGGCCTAGACTGTCCCTTTAATCCTAAAGTTATAGGCATTATAGGGACTCTAGATCTATCATCTTCTGTTTTCAAATGATGGTTAATGGCTCTGTTAAGTCTAATATTGAAAGCTATTTTGTGTGTTACATGTTTATATGTCACTTAAGCTATCCTCACACACTTTACTTTTAATTTAAAGGTAGGCTCACTTAAATGTTTTTTCTTATATAACTAGGCCTTCTAGCCCCAATGCTATAAAGCTGGTGAATACTTTTTTTTATATATACAATCTGGAGGCATTCTAGTCCTTTTATTAAGTGTAGTCATACTCCTTACATGTTTCTGCTTGCACCAGACACATCCTACTGGATACTACAAGAACACCTAATATATCTTCATATGTGTGAATGTCATTCTAGAAATTTAGTTTTAGTTTTTTACAACATAGGACCCCTTAACTAAACAACCATATTTCCCTAAATAATCTTGAGGAGCTATTTCCAATAGGCAAGTGCAATTCGTTTTGGTCGGATTTTGTTTTCGGACTAATGTTGGCTGATTCTGAGATTCGAATGAATCCAAATTTCAGAATCGGCACCATAACTAATGTGACAGATACCCCGGCTACCCCAACGGGGTAGCTCCACCAAACGGGTCCTGATTCCTCCTTGCCAAGTGCAGCTATGTAGCTGCCAAGTGACCACAGCCTGTAGCCACCCCTGATGACCGACAGCACCAGTACTCAGGGTCCCACCCTGTGGCAGACTCCAGATATCCAGACTTGGTAGCTCTGCCAGAGGGTCCTTCCTCTGCCTAGAACAGGCTGCTATGTAGCACAGGAAAGTGATTTTAGCAGGAGCCCACCCAAATAACTAGACATACTAGAATTCCGGTGAAACAGGAACTCTATTTATTGTAAAACATACACTCCTTTTATACACACAGCTCATCTTGATAAGACCCTGGACAATCCCATAATTTTCCCACCATTCCCACCTCTCCAGACCGACCGGCACCTCCATAGCAGCCACAGTCCCACAGAATCCCAGTACCTAGGGGTGGCGGCTTCAGGATGATCCCGGTGGAGCGGCGGCACTTCCAGATCTAGATCCCCAGATGCCATAGTCCAAACATCAGCATGATTCGTTACTAGGGACCAGAGTTACAGTCCGTTGAAGTTATGGGGTTAGGGGTGTCCAAAAACCCTGGTTCCTAAGGGAGCTCCCCTCCGATAATTCCCTCAGCTCTTGTCCTACCAATCCCCAAAAGAGCAGAGCTCTGGGGCAAAGGGCTGCTGGAGCGCCCAGGGGTAAAGTTAGCTGGGGTCCTGCTGTCCTGTGGCTGACTGGGAGTTCCAGGAGCCCGGCCAGCCTGAGAGGGGTTAGACAGTGTCCTTTGAGAGACGGCCGACTGGGAGTTCCAGGAGCCCGGCCAGCCTAGCAGGGTTTTCCCGGTCATAGACCAGCTCTTCTCTTAACAAGTTTAGAACACAAAACAAGCCAACAAAAAGCAAACAAAAAGGCCCTAGAGATTGTGGTTGCTCTGAGGAGCCCAAAACCCCTTGCAGCCCAGTATCCGTGACAACTCCCCCCTTCCAGTTCGACAGACCCGGCAAGATCAACACGGGTCTAGTTGGGGCTGTCCGACGGTGGCCCTCCTCTTCTCGAATGATGGAGAAGATTATCCCATGTCCCCTGTGCTTGAGGCACCCTGGGTGGTTTCTGCTGGCATTTATCCCCTGTGCCCTGGGCGCAGGGATAGACACACAATGCAAAGTACCAAACAAGTTTGCCAAGGCCGGCTCCCAAACAGTTGCTCTCCAACAAGTTCCAGTGTCTTTAAGTTCCATGGCCATACTGCCTCCCTCTGTGACACTCTGTTGAGTACCGGCTGACCCACCCACAAACAAAGCCAGTGCCAGTTTCCCAGATGTATTCCCACCCCAGACCGAAGGGTGATGTTGCTCCTTGGTGGGGCAGACAAAGCTCGGGTGCCCAAACATGTTGCACGAACTGCATAAGCTTTTATCCTCCTTGCCCAATGCAACACCTGCCCCCGGTGAGAAATCCTCCTGTGCGCAAAAAGGGTAGAGATCATTACCAGCTACTGGGGAGAGAGACGGGCTGTCTCTCCTCCTGGGAAGGGGATCTGCTGCTGGGGAGGGAAGCTGACTATCTCCACTCCCTGAGAAACTGTGCTGCCGCTGGGGAGGGAGACCAGCTGTCTCTGCTCCCTGTACGGGGTTCTGCTGCTGGGGAGAGAGACCAATTGTCTCCTCTCCCAGAAAGGGACTCTGCCACTGGGGAGAGATATCGATACCCATCTCTCCCTGCAAGGGGTTCTGTGTAAGGAGAGGGAGGACAACTACCTCCACTCCCAATGGATGGATCTGCCACTGGGGAGAGAGACGACTGTCTCCTCTCCCTGCTCCTGGCTCTGCCGCTGGGGAGAGAGACCGACTGCCTCCTCTCCCTGCTCCTGGCTCTGCCGCTGGGGAGAGAGACCAACGGTCTCCTCTCCCTGGAAGGGGTTCTGTGTAAGGGGAGGTAGGACGACTACCTCCACTCCCAGGGGATGGCTCTGCCTCTGGGAAGAGAGACCGACTGTCTCCTCTCCCTGCTCCTGGCTCTGCTGCTGGGTAGAGAGACCAACTGTCTCCTCTCCCAGGAAGGGGTTCTGTGTAAGGGGATGGAGGATGACTACCTCCTCTCCCTGTGGATAACTCTGCCGCTGGAAAGAGAGACCAGTTGTCTCCTCTCCTTGTACCTGGCTCTGCCGCTGGGGAGAGAGACCGACTGTCTCCACTCCCGGGAAGGGGGTCTGCCACTGGGGAGAGTTATTGACATCCGTTTCTCCCTGCAAGGGGTTCTGTGTAAGGGGAGGGAGGATGACTACCTCCTCTCCCTGGTTTACCAGAGCTGCTGCAAGGGCTGGGCAGAGGCCGGTGGCTCTCTGCCCTGTTGCCAGCGCTTCTGCTAGGGTGCCCCCCTGGTCCAAGACCATAAGCTCGGAGCCAGACTGCTGATCGGGATCCAGCAGCCCTGGTTCCCTTTTTCTTTGTTGCCACTCCTCCACGGTAGAGCTCCACGAATCCCAGAGGGCTGCACCCCAGATCTGTATACCCCTGGCACGCTGCTTAATGAGATCTAGCAGCCTCTTGCATTACTTGACCAGTGCCTCTTCCTGGTCAATTATAAAATCCAGATCGTCTAGTAGCCAGGATGCCTCCAAGAGATCCAGCAGTTCCTCTTGGAGCCCAGAGATATCCTCCAGACCCTGGTCCGTCTCACTCCCAAACTGTGGGTCCTCTGTGCTTTTTGTAAATAGCAATCCAGGGATGTCAAAGCCAAAGCCCTCTGTGGGGGAGCCAACCTCCAGCCATGGCTGCGCTTGCATAGCAAGCCATTGGAGGGCCCGATAGCCATCCTCCACCCACATCTCTTGCTGGACCAGTCTATGTAGAACAGATAGCCATTCCTTCTTTGGCTGTTTTCCCAGGAAAGGCACTCTCACGGTCCGCCAAACCCGGAACCTTGTGTCATTCATGGAGAGGACCTTTCCATTGTCCCACTCCTGTTGAAGAGCCTCCCACCAGACGTCCCGGTGGATCAGGTCCCTCTGTTCCAGCATGTCCTGTTGGTAAATTGAACCGTCCAGCTGGGCCAGCGCCTCCTGTACTCTCCTTAGAAATTTGATCTCCATAGTTACCGGCTACTGTGGCCCTTCTCCTCTGTCATCAGATCCCACCGCTGCCAGCAATGTGACGGATACCCCGGCTACCCTGACTGGGTAGCTCCACCAAATGGGTCCTGCTTCCTCCCTGACGACTGCAGCTATGTAGCTGGCAAGTGACCACAGCCTGTAGCTACCCCTGATGACCGACAGCACCAGTACTCAGGGTCCCACCCTGTGGCAGACTCCAACTACCCAGACTAGGTAGCTCTGCCAGAGGGTCCTTCCTCTGCCTGGAACAGGCTGCTATGTAGCCCAGGAAAGTGATTTTAGCAGGAGCCCACCCAAATAACTAGACATACTAGCATTCAGGTGAAACAGGAACTCTCTTTATTGTAAAACATACTCTCCTTTTATACACACAGCTCATCTTGATAAGACCCTGGACAATCCCACAATTTTCCTGCCATTCCCGCCCCTCCAGACCGACTGGTACCTCCATAGCAGCCACAGTCCCACAGAATCCCAGTAGCTAGGGGGTGGCAGTTTTGGGGTGATCCTGGTGGAGCAGCGGCACTTCCAGGGTGTCATTTTAAAAAAAAGATCAGTGTGATTCGTTACTGGGGACCGGAGTTACAGTCCGTTAAAGTTATGGGGTTAGGGGTGTCCAAAAACCCTGGTTCCCAAGGGAGCTCCCGTCCGATAATTCCCCCAGCTCTTGTCCTTCCTAGGGGCTACCAATCCCCAAAAGAGCGGAGCTCTGGGGCAAAGGGCTGCTGGAGCGACCAGGGGTAAATTTTGCGGGTGTCCTGCTGTCCTGTGGCCGACCGGGAGTTCCAGGAGCCCAGCCAGCCTGAGAGGGATTAGGCGGGTGTCCTTTGTGAAGCAGCTGAGTGGGAGATCCAGGAGCCTGGCCAGCCTAGGAGGGTTTTCCCTGTCATAGACCAGCTCTTCTCTTAACAAGTTTAGAACACAAAACAAGCCAACAAAAAACAAACAAAAAACTTCCAGAGATTGTGGTTGCTCTGAGGAGCCCAAAACCACTGAGAAACAACAGGAGTGAGGTTGTAGGGTGGTAGGAGTTTAGCCCTTGCAGCCCGGTATCCGTGACAACTAAAATCCTGAAAAATTCCGGGGGGCGTGTCTAAGCAGCGGCCATGATAGGTCGCATATTTTAAACCTCTAGCAAAAATCTTTTGGATTTAAGATATACCGCAGGATTTACTCAGCATTACCCTTCACAAAGGACATTATCGGCTTTCTAAAGATCTGCTGATTTGATTCATACTAGAATCCTCATATCTGCACTTGCCTGGAGCCCAAATCAACCTGCGGCCTAACTCACATCAATACGGAACCCCCCCCCCCCCGGAGCACGGGGTAAAACGAGCTCATCATGCCTCCTCTCAGCAGGGAAGACTTCTACACCACATTAAACATGCTTTTTCTGGTTTTGAAAAACAAATGGACAACTATTTCAGCGATCTATCTTCAGTGCTTAAAGGGAGTACAAACGAAAAGGCACCACTACAGCCTACTAACAAAGCCCTCGCTGTGCCTCCCGACACCCAGACCCAAGATAAAATGGAGGCCTCACACCCTCGGGCAGTAATGATGAAGCACTCTACCCCTGAAATGCAGGTGTCAGCGCTAAGTAACCGATACTCATCTGATCCACACCTCTTCAATGCCCAAGGCTGCACGGAACTACCTGTTGACACTGATCACCCTGCCACTCCAGCTGCTACACATAATCCCCGGTCTCGAGGAGAGAACTCACTAGCGGTGGTTCCTCGGGAGGATGCGGCCGGCCTCCGGAGGGGCGACCTGATTGACCATTGCCCTCGGCTCCCCCACTCTCCTTCCGAGTACCGGAGAATACTGGACTCTACAATGGCAGATTTCTTTACAGCAACCTCGATCCGACCAGCCGACAATAGTTTTACTACAGGTCTCTCTGGATATAAACTACAGTGGACAGTACAGCTGCAGAACTCCACAGTAGCTTCCCACGACGCTGGATTCTTACCTTCCTCATCCATTCCTCTCACACCCAAGCACCATCTCTGGCGGGGGACGACGGACCTCTCCCTACAAATGTTGCACACGCCGCAGCCCCGCCGCAGAAACAGGGCTCACTCCCCATTGAACATGCATAATAGAAGCGGTGTGGGTTAGAGGGACAGGAACTTAAGCTCCCAGGAAGAGATGTCTGCTGCCCTTTGTGTGGGACTATTGTTTCTCAATACACATTTAGGATAACGTATTGTATTGTTGCCTCTTTTACTCTTAATATTTCTTGTTATTGGTCGCATAGTTCTCTCTTTTTTCTTATTTTTTCCCTTGTTTATCACTCTAATTGCATAGAATCCTCCTCTTTATATATATATATATAAAATATGTTACATTAAGACTTTGACTCTAGACTAACTTATTGGAAGAGTACTGTTTATGATGCTGATGGTTAAGACACTGGAAATTTGTTACTTAATTTTAGCATGTATAACAGTTAGACCTGTCATCCCCTATATTAACACCAGCATATTCATAGATTTGATATATTGCATATACCCGAACCAGCCCAGAAATGCAGAACTCAGCGAACTCCCCAGAAACCCACACGCTATTAGACCCACCCCGCCATTAATAGTCAAGAGGGAGACCAATCTTTTCTATAACTCCCACTCAATATTACATCTAGGAAGCCTAAACAATGAACTGATCTATCTAGGATAGTATCTGCCTGTAATCTTTTTGAACACCCCAGCCCCAGTGTTTATTTCATTTATTGCAGTCTGTACACGCTTCCTCTAATCGCCTTCCTTTATAGACCTTTCCTCTCCTACCTTACAAACATAATCCCTTGGCCTAGCCCTAGTATTTGTCTTAGATAGTTATTTTCGCCTAGTACACCCTGGGTAGAGAAGTTCACTCATATAACCGACAAGCTAAATCCCATTACTCTTGAGTTCCTATCATCATGCCCCTTGGTTGATTAGTTACTAAAAAGAGGATTTGTCCATCCTTTATTCTTTCTTTTATAACAACCCGACATAGCAAGAACACGCAAATCCCTCATAAGACATTCCCCCTCTCTTCTCTTATTCTATTAGCCCCCTCCTATAGCGTTAATACTCCAGAACTCTAGATTCCCTAGTTCACGATATACCTCACCTTTAGCAGCCCTTACTCCAGCTTCCAAATCGCTACAATCAGTAAAATTTCCCCACCAGAAATACTCACCCCTGCTGAGATCAGATACCCCCCTTACATTACAACTCCCCTCCCCAATCTAGAGCGGCTCCTGACCGCTGATTACCCCTACCCCTGACCCAAAATATTGCAAAATGAGGTCCCTGAATACATTGACACTTATTGCCACTGACTCATCAACTTAGTTTAGCACGCCAAGCTCTTCCTTATCATATTCCACAACAACAGACTGTCATAATTCCTCACCAATCAACTTATTACTTCATAGTAGATATGGTCACAGAGTGCAAACTTATAGGCGACCCTTTATCCATCCTAATATCCTTTACACTCACTGGCAAGGGTCACTGTATCATAGCTCATTTTACTTCTGCTGTTGCTTATGCAGTTTTTTATTGTTTTAGCTCTTTTGTCCTTTATCATTATTATTGAAAAATGTGTCCCATCTTCCTGATGGTATGCCATGCACATAATTGATATGTAAAATGACCCTCCAATGTTTGCTACACTGCGTATCTCGAAAATGTCAGTTGGAATTTATGCCATTTCCTGAATCTACACTGTTAAGTGTCAATGTGTAATGTTGTTTCTCTTACCAAACCTCAATAAAAAATAAAGTTTAAAAAAAAAAAAAATCCTGAAAAATTCCAAAAATGAATAAATCAGTTTTCTGAATTTTCCGATCTATTCTTCAAATAAATTTGGAATTTTTCATTGTTCTAATCTAAACCGCAGTTCCCCGACATGTAAACTAAACCTATTAACCCCAAAACCGGAAGTCCCTGACATCACCATTACTAACTAAACCTATTAACCCCTAAACCGCTATTCCCAAACATCGCCAACACTAACTAAACCTATTGACCCCATACCGCAGTTCCCAAACATTGCCTACACAATCTAAACCTATTAACCCCTAAACTGCAGTTCCCTGACATTGCCGACACTAACTAAACCTATTTAATGTCGCCGACACTAACTAAACCTATTAACCCCTAAACCGCAGTTCCCCGACATTGACAACACTAACTAAACCTATAAACCCCTAAAACGCAATTCCCTGACATCGCCAACACTAACTAAACCTATTAACCCCTAAACCACCATACACCCATATCGCCAACACTAACTAAATAAACCTATTAACCCCTAAACAGCCATATACCCACATCACCAACACTAACTAAACCTATTAACCCCTAAACCGCAGTTCCTAAACATCGCCAACACTAACTAAACCTATTAACCCCTAAACTGCAGTTCCCCAACATCGCAGACTCTAACTAAACTTATTAAACCCTAAACCGCAGTTCCCCGACATCGCCAACACTAGCTAAACCTATTAACCCCTAAACCGCTGTACACCCACATCACCAACACTAACTAAACCTATTAACCCCTAAACTGCAGTTCCCTGACATTGCCGACACTAACTAAACCTATTAACCCCTAAACCGCAGTTCCCCAATGTCGCCGACACTAACTAAACCTATTAACCCCTAAACCGCAGTTCCCCGACATTGACAACACTAACTAAACCTATAAACCCCTAAAACGCAATTCCCTGACATCGCCAACACTAACTAAACCTATTAACCCCTAAACCACCATACACCCATATCGCCAACACTAACTAAATAAACCTATTAACCCCTAAACAGCCATATACCCACATCACCAACACTAACTAAACCTATTAACCCCTAAACCGCAGTTCCTAAACATCGCCAACACTAACTAAACCTATTAACCCCTAAACTGCAGTTCCCCAACATCGCAGACTCTAACTAAACTTATTAAACCCTAAACCGCAGTTCCCCGACATCGCCAACACTAGCTAAACCTATTAACCCCTAAACCGCTGTACACCCACATCACCAACACTAACTAAAGCTATTAACCCCTAAACTGCAACTCCCACATCACAACAACCAAACTTAAACTATATTAACCCCTAAACCTAACACCACCTAACTTTAAAATAATTAAAATAGACCTAAATTAAAGTTACAATTATTAACTAACTACCTATTTAAAAATAAATACAAACTTACCTGTGAAATAAAAATAAAACCTAAGCTTAAACTTAAAAAAACTTACATTACTAAAAATAAAAAACCTAATATTACTAAAAAATGTAAACTACAATTCCAAAAAATAATAAACACTAAAATTACAAAAAAATTATAAAAAAAACACCCCAGAATAAAAATATCCTAATCTATAATAAACTAACAAGGGCCCTTAAAAGGGCCTTTTGTAGGGCATTGCCCTAAGGTTAACAGCTCTTTTGCTAAAAAATTACAACAAACACCCCCTAACATTACAAACCCAACCCCCCCAAACCCACAAAATAAAAAAACCTAACTAAAAAAATCCTAATCTACCCATTGCCCTGAATAGTATGGGCATTGCCCTTAAAAGGTCATTCAGCTCTTTTACTGCCCTTAAAAGGGCATTCAGCTCTTTTTCTGCCCATTAAAATAAAAAAAAACACAAAAAAGGTTATTTTATAGAATTTGTCCATAATTTTAAAGATTGCCTGTGGGGTTTTAAAAAATTGGCCATAATTTTAGCTACGGTTTTCGTAGCCATCATTCTGTTTTTCCTCTAATATTTTGAAATATCAGTTAAAGGGACAGTATAAAAAATTAAAACAATTTTTTTTTTTTTTTAAGAGCCTAAAGGATATTCTTGACATAGAGTCAGGATCCCAAGGATCTTATCTTTTCTCCAGGAAGCCCTGGAGAAGGGGTTATCTGTCAGTACCCTCAAGGGTCGGATTTCTGCTCTATCTATTTTGCTGCATCAGCGTCTGTCGGACGTGCCGGGTGTACAATCCTTTTGTCAGACTCTGATCATAATCAGGCCTGTGTTTAAATTGGTTGCTCCTCCATGGAGTCTTAACCTTGTTTTTAAAGTGTTGCAACAGGCTCCGTTTGAGCCTATGCATTACATAGATATTAAGATATTATCTTGGAAGGTTTTGTTTCTTACTGCTATTTCTTCTGCTCAGAGGGTTTCTGAACTCTCAGCTTTGCAGTGTGACTCTCCTTTTCTCATATTTCATGCAGATAAGGCATTCTTCGTACCAAGTTTGGTTTTCTTCCTAAGGTTGTTTCGGACAGAAATATTAATCAGGAAATTGTTGTTCCTTCTCTCTGTCCTAATCCTTCTTCTCATAAAGAACGTTTGTTGCACAACTTGCTGTGCGGGCTCTTAAATTCTATTTGCAGGCTACTAAGGATTTTTGTCAATCTTCTGCATTGTTTGCTTTTCTGTAATGTAAAGGCCAGAAAGCTACTGCCACTTCTCTTTCTCTCTGGTTGAGAAGTATTATTCGTTTGCCTCCTGAGAGAATTACAGCTCATTCCACAAGGACTGTTTCTTCTTCTTGGGCTTTCAAGAATGAGGCTTCTGTAGAACAGATTTGTAAGGCTGCAACTTGGCCTTCTTTGCACACTTTTTCTAAATTCTATAATTTTGATACTTTTGCCTCGGCTGAGGCTTCTTTTGGGAGAAAGGTTCTTCAAGCAGTGGTGCCTTCTGTTTAGGTTACCTGTCTTGTCCCTCCCTAATCATCTGTGTCCTCTAGCTTGGGTATTGATTCCCAACAGTAATTGCTGATTCTGTGGACTCACCGTGTCTTAAGAAAGAAAACTAAATTTATGCTTACCTGATAAATGTCCTTCTTTCTTGACATGGTGAGTCCACGGCCCTCCCTTGTTTTCAGACAGTTTTTTTTTATATAAACCTCAGGCACGTCTACACCTTGTGTTATTTCCTTTCTCTCCTTTTCCTGGACTGGGGGTTTGTGGGAAGGGAAGTGATGCTTAACAGCTTTGTGGTGGTGCTCTTTGCCTCCTCCTGATGGCTAGGAGTGATATTCCCAACAGTAATTGCTGATTCCGTGGACTCACCATTTCAAGAAAGAAAGAAATTTATCAGGTAAGCATACATTTTGTTTTTTACTTCTCCAGTGTCAGTAATATCTCCAATTCCTGTGTTATTCAACGGAACACAGTCAGTAGAGCTTTCACATATCTCTGTGAATATACCATGACCTTCTTCTTTATGCACAGTCAAACAAAAGTCTGATTCCCCAGCCATGCCTTATAATACTTTTTTTTACCATGTATGAGCATTTGAACTATATATTGCTCATATTTACACTATTTTTGTTTTTTTATTTTCTGTGTTTTCATATTTTACTGGTTACTATACATGCGGAATGTTTAGAGTCCTTATATTGGACTTCTATTGAACAATTATGGTGGGAAATGTTTATAACATGGATAATTGTTTTATTAAATATATATTTTGTATACTTAGGATTATTCACAATAACATTGTCATTGCCAGGCATGAAACATTGTGTTGTTTTGTTTTTAAATCAGGTTTGTTATAATGCAAATCTAAGAACTATACAAATTAATTCACAAAGATTAGTGTAATTTGTTGCATTACTTTTAAGAATGAAGATTCACCCATCAAAAAATAATGCTAGAAGCTTGGACCATGCAGTAGAAAAATTGTATAGCCTAGGAGTAATTTCAGTACTTGGGTAACAATCTGAGCTTCTTGCTTATAGAATCCTTATGGGATACAGCATTCCCAAGAAATACCTTAGCTATACTGCATGTTTGCTGCTAAATTTAGCACTGTGTTACTTTGTAGTGTTTCTGTATGTGCCAAACACTTGACTATTAATATACTTACAATACTCATTTGCTAGAGGATGGAGGGTGAAATAATAACACTATATAAAACAAGTACAGTAAGTATAATTAAAAAAAAATTGTCCTTAAAATATAAGTAATAAATATTCACTGTAAATGTAGCACTAAATGCACTGTAAAGAAGATTTTATTATTAAACAAATAGGGCTAGATTACAAGTGGAGCAGTATTTAGCACTCCCACTCGAGCGCTAATGCAACTGAAAGTTATTTTATTGCGAGCGAGCGAAACCCGACACGCCGAAAATTCAGGACTTCAGATACCATCACTGTGCTAACTTCTCTCTATAGACTTCAATGGAGTGCGCTGAAGGAAAAAAAAACCTTTATCTCTTGCACGCTAACCCAACCAAATTTAACCAAGTGCACTATACCTAAAGGTAGTTATGTGTATTTTACATTCCAATGTTCTTCATATAGAAGATATATAATTCTATAAAATTTATATCTATACATACATATATATGTGTGTGTGTGAGTGAGTATATAAAGGTATAGGTATATACAGGTATATATATATATATATATATATATATATATAAACCAAGAGAAGGTAAAATATAGAGGCGCTTAGTAAAAAGAGCTAATTACTGTATCTATAATAAGACACATATAGTGCAAAAAGTCACAATATTGGACTGCTGAATGATATAGGGGGGATGGAAAAAATGGTTAAGAAAACAGATACATGTATAAAACTATCACAGTGTATAAATTGAAATTATATTGCAAATATCAAATACCTGAAGCTATCTGTAGTATATATAGAGACTAGTCTAGCAGATGGTGTTGTTATTGCTAGAACACCACAGGTGACAGAAAAGGTTCACAGTACATACAATTAGTACAGGCAATTATAAAAGAAAAACCACAAAAATGTGCATGCAAATAGAGTCCATATGTGATACTTTTGTGCAAAAAAGGAAAAGGTGGAAATCCCAAAGTGGCGGATCACACTATCCCCTCAGGGGGTTCTACTTACTCTCCTTTACCTCAATCTGTATGAGGTAAGTGTCGCGTGGGGTAAGTAGAAAGTCCTTCCTTGTAGTGGCAAGTATCCTATGGCTTGTTTCTTGTCTTCCAATGCTTTCACTCACATAGATAAAATGGGAAAAGCAGAGAGATAATAATAGTGCAACCCCGTTAATATGGATTTATATGCACAGTAATGTATGAAATAGCACTCACACTAGGCAACCTCAAATGGATATGAGGTATTTTATTAGCATAATGAATTAAAACCAGATATTGGCATGAACATTGCAATTAGCATTAGCAGTATTCGTTTTTTTAAAAACGGTTTAGTGCAAGACCAATATAGCACAGTTCAAAAGCCGTACAATGGCATAAAATATAAGTACATAGAAGTCCTAACGCGTTTCGAAGGTCTACAAACATACACGACCTTCTTCTTCAGAGGAAAAAAGATTACCGACTGTAAATAAGTCCGCCGGCTTTAAAGCGGAGCTGCGACACGCCCCTATGAACTCCAATTGGATCCTCAGATCACATGACCTTCAGTAGCGCGATACAAAGTGAAGTAAGGGCTGCCAAAGTTGTTACTGGCATTAGTGGAGAAGTATTGGCTGTTCAAGTAATCCATTAGAACGACACTTTGGAGCTTGTAATAAGTTATAAGCAGCAGTGATTTAAAATGCCGCCCGTACAAGCTTTGTCTACACTTATATAACTGACAGATTAGAACACCCTTAGTAGACAACAAATAGCACATATTGCGTGTAGTAATTACATAGAAAACATTTAAAAATATACATTGGTACGCAAGGTAAATAAATACATGGGTTAAAATTCATATAGTACAATACATCTAGGTATTTCTATAAAAAATTCAAATACATAACATTCCAATAAATAATTAGTAATATTTACATAAAAACATGAAATTCAGAAATACATATATTTAAATATATTTAAATTTAAAAATTAATATCAGAAATACAACTTTATATGATATAAATTTGATATAAAATATATATACAAATACATTTATTATAGAAAAAAAGAGAATATTTTAAAAGACCTTCATTATCAAAAATACAATAGGGTACCCCAGTATACCTACTTAATGTATAAATATAATGGAAAAATTAATGTATAGAGGGTAGGAATCCAGAAATCAATGAGAGATGCATTGGAACTAATACTGGTTAACTGTAAATGTTAATAGAAATTTAGTATATATATATATATATATACATATAAAAAAATATATAAAAATATATATACATACATATATATATATATACACTAAAAAAGGGAGGGTATTGTGAACCAAGATGCCAGGACTGCAAAGCCACAAAAAATAAAAAATATAAAAAATACACATGAAAATCCAAATAAAAAAGAGAGAGGGGGGGTTGGAAAGAGAGTAAATATTCTTATTCTTATTCTGGTAGGAAATATTTAAGTTGATATGCTAAGTTAAAAAGGCCGCCAGGTCGATATCCTTATTTAAACCTTTAGGATTCAAGGAACCTAGAGTATAAATCCAGTACGTTTCCCTTTTCCTGAGTTTAAGTTCTCTGTCCCCCCCTCTTTTATCCTATTGTACACACTCAATTATTGTTCCTTTGAGGCAGGTTGGTTTTTGATTATGTTTTTCTCTATAGTGGGCCGACAATCTGTGGTTCTTCTCACCATTTTCAATGTTATTGATGTGTTCGAGTAACCTCTTCTTGAAAGGTCTTGTGGTTCTTCCCACATATTGAAGGCCACACCCACATTGTAATAGATATACAACAAAATCCGTCCGACAGTTGCAAAGGCTTTCAATTTTATACTTTTTATTAGTCACCATGGATATAAACTCCTTAGTTGGTTTATTTGATGAAAAATGGTGTGTACAAGCTATGCAGTTCTTTCTGTTGCATTTAAAATAGCCAATCGTCTCTTTATTCAGCCAGTTGGTTTTTGAGTGGCCCTTAGACCTCAACTGGCTTTTTTTCTAGCATCACCTATTTTTGCGCCGTTGTCACAAATTGTTCTCTTTGTCCACATATATATATATATATATATATATATATATATATATATATATAGGAATATCTATTTAAAACTACTTATTATTATGTGAAGAACATTGAAACATTGGAATTTAAAATATGTAAAGTTAATACAGAGTAAAACATTATTTTTATTTTTTTTATTTCATTTTAATATTTTATTGAGATTTATGGTAATACACAAAGTATAACATATATACATTGACAGTTATGATAAATAGGTACAGTACAAGCACTCAGGTATCAAGCGTGATTGCAGAATGATAAATTATTACAGACCGTCATATAGATGCAAGTAAAGTAATATGTATAAATATTTGCTGTAAGCGTATATAAGCGTTTAACATGCCACAGTATCTAGAACTTTGTCAATGAACATATAACAATGAAATCTCAGTTTTTTTAATATTAATAAATTGACTATTTCACACTTTGACAGATGGTCACTCTTGGACTTTAAATGGTAAAAATATGGAAAAATATGGAATGGTATTATTAAAATCAAAGGTTTAAGGGGTATTCAAATAAATAAAGCAACTTTTTATATTTTTCACCAATACTAATTTATATGAACTTTGGATGGAAAATGCTTCTATGATAAGATTTTATTTTTCATATTAAGTTGGGGGAATAGTTTTAGGGATACATTTTCCTTTTGTTCACAAAGTGAATCAAAAGAGATTGGGGGAGGCTATGATATAATAGGAGCAATGAAACATATATTGTGGGTAATTAGGCTTTTCCTGGACCAAGTTTAGTGGGGTCAAAACTAGATGTGGGCTAAACAGTATACTTAGTGGGGCTGAACATTGTTAGACCAGATATAAATGTATGACATATTAAAATGAAATTGGTAGTGAGGTATGTCTATCCAAATGGAGTGAAAAATAACATTTAAAAGGTAGTCTCCGATATATATATATATATATATATATATATATATATATATATATATATATATATATGGGACTAGAGGGGTTAGGAACTTATCTCCCTGGGATATAATAAACATCCTAGTTTCATTTTTAATATTATTAGCCATGTCATCTCGGCCACTGACAATACGACAATGTTGTTTCCAACTTGTAAGTCATAAAAAATATAATTGGAGTAATATGAACTGAAATTTACATAAATAGAAAATGGGTCTGCCACATGGGCATGGGCCCTATACCCTGTGGCAGAAGACCTGACATTCCATTAAGTGCAATATATGACCATCATACTAAGACATCCATTATCTGGTAGATTCATACCTTCCCTTATCCTAATCTTCACTGTCTTCCCCTAGTCTCAATTTTATAGCTTATGTCAAGATATCAAAACTATCTGTAGGAGTTTGGAAGAAAAGTTTTCTCCTTATATAATTAACTCTCCAACAGCTATCATCCTCAAACTAAGGACCTAGGTATAGCAACATATATTTAACAGGTTACAGCCTATAAATCTTAGTCACCATCAGTGAGCTGAAATAAATACACCAATTGTTGCAAGAAAGAAAAACATTTTCATCTTTAGTATATCTCTATCTCTAAATAAAACTCGCAAGATAATATTTTTAAATCAAACATAGATATTGAACATTTAAAAACTAAGGTAAACAAACACTGTTAACTATATAATTACCTATGAGATAAGATTGTTATATAGTGGCATAGCGTTTCTTATAGATCAGGTCTGATTCACAGAACCAAAACTGTTTATGCCTATAGAATATTAGATCAGTAGTGTCTGTACTCTGTGAGACAGCTATGTGTTGTTAAGGAGCCTATTGGATGTTGTTAAAAGAGATTTTCTAAATAGTAATAGACTCTAGTGAAACCGGTGTGGTGTTGGATTAGAATGTAGTCATACCATCTATATAGTATACTAAGGAGAACTTTGTTATCTTCATTTCTATATAATTAGACTATATACCACCTGAGTGTGGGCACATGTATCTCATTTAAAGAGAAAAAGACTGCTCAGAATTAATGCTGTATATTTGTGTAGAATGAATATTTAAAGGTGAAACCGACTCTGTCAATGAGTCCCACTAATGCGGATGTCACCTCACAAACTGTAAAATATCCAAGTCAAGTTAATCAAATGAGGACTCACCAGGTTTTAACCCTCTCGGTGCGGTGTAAACTCCTTTTATCGTGTTGCAGGTTCCAAAGCAAACATGTAACTACCGGGCATTAGTATGCATACAGGGCTTGAATCCAGGGCCTCATAGGATATCCGTGTGATTCCGATTGGGCTGCAATTACTCACACTGTTGCTTGGGGCTCTCCACACCCCTGTTCGGCAAAGTCACAAAGAGAAAACAGGTATCGCAACAGTGAAGTAAAAATCTGGCAGAGAGAAGTGCAGGTAAAATCGTAATTTATTACATATCACTTAGCGTACATACAATATACAGGCACAGCAAACAGACCCCGCTGACGCGTTTCACAAGCGGTTCATCAGAGCTGGGAAAAAAGTGTTAATGGCAGCTGTTAAATCTCAGGTAACAAATCTGAATAGCCAATCAGCAAACAGAAGTCTCACCTTTGACTCAACCTTTTACACTCAATAAACTTCCAAGTTTTAACTTTCTTACAGCAACACAAGAAATATTACAAAATCACTATAAGCATCGCATAATAATATTACAAGTTAAAACTAAATGGAATGCCAGATTTTTACTTCACTGTTGCGATACCTGTTTCCACATGTATCTCATATCTTTGCCGTGAGAACAGAGGTTCAAACTCCACCGCATATACTTTTAGATCCCTTGTAGGTTGTGTCATTATTCATGATAGGGATATACTTTTAAGAGACAAGAGCCAGTATAGTACTGCTACTAACTATATATGTTAGGCAACTGGGATTTTAGATCATCTAGTAAATTACTATAATCAATTTAGGTGGACATACTTACATATTTACCAACCAATTTGTATCTGCTTTTCAAATAACATAGTATACGTATTCATCATTAATATAAGCTATAAAGTCTTAAAAAATATAACACAGAGTATATATTTTAACAATGGGCATGAAACATAAGCCAACTCTTATAATCAGTGTATAGCAAAAAGAGATCAAACAAAAAAAAAAAAACGGTCTCTAAGGCGGTTTCACACCATACCAGTTCAAACATTGAAATACCATCTTCTATCTTTAATGCAAGCCCCATCTACTGGGTGTGGACAGACTAAGGTAAGTATGGACCTCTGAGTAGTTGTCACTGTGTTTGAGATCCGTCTTCCAAGAATAGCCAGGTCCTTTTCTATAGCCTGCCTCAGCTTCAAGAGCGGTTGCCTTTGAATCACTGGTCTCCGTAAATTACCGGTGACACACTCATCTGTTGAAAGCTTGGCTACTGATCCCTCTGTGGTCGGCCTCCTCATGGCGGGACTCGATGCTGCTGTTTCTTTACCTTCCGTTGTGTATCGCTGTTGCTTCAATTCAGGAAGGGCGAATGAGACAATATGGATTTCGTTGTTGAAGTTGTCATCTTTTCCACAGTTGCATCCAACGTGTGTGGGCTCTGGTTGGGAAGGATCAAGAGTGAAGTCTGCTTTTTGGTGTTCTGTGGGTCCATTACTTCTGCTATCGGGAACTCGAGTAGACAATTGCGTAGAGCTTCAGTCAACTCCATTTCAATACAAGTGAGGTGCGCAGTTAGTATTTTCTAAAGTGACACATACAGTAGGGCTGTTTCCCCATGTTTCTAAGGTTTGTAAAATGCTTTGCTTGCAGGTATACCCAGTTTCCTGGGAAGAGGTCAGCAATTCAGCCTCCTAGTGTTACAGCACTCTTTTATCTAATAGCAGCCTCCTTGGTAATGTCGTCCACATACACCTCGTGCTCTTGTCAGGGATCTTGGGTTAGGTACTATTCACACTGCCTATTTCAGATTCGCTCCTGAACTTTAGTAGGCAAGTCTTTCATTGTATATATAGAAATATTAGGTTATGATGGTGTCAAAACCCCCTTTTTGGCTCTTGAAAGACTTTCAGAGTCAGGAGCTGCTGACTTACGTGTCCTTTTGCTTCGGCAGTGGGCTCCGCCCCCCGTAAAAGACATTATTAAATATTATAGTATATTTATATATATATATATGTGTGTGTGTGTGTGTGTGTATATACATGTACATATATGCTTGTTTATACGTGTGTGTATATATATATATATATATGTATATATATATATATACACACACATAAATACACATTAATATATATATATATATATATATACACAAACATACAAATACACATATATACATACACATATTTAGACATGTATATGTATAAATATTATAGCCATTTTTAGTCAAACACCTTGTCATATACACTAAGGCTTATATTTAACAAAGTCTGGGGACCTGATCCGCCAGTGCGGATCAGGTCCGCCAGACCTCGCTGAATACGGAGAGCAATACGCTCTCCATATTCAGCATTGTACCAGCAGTTCACAAGAGTCGCTGGTGCAACGCTGCCCCCTGCAGACTCGCGGCCAATCGGCCACCAGCAGGGGGGTGTCAATCAACCCAATCGTACTCGATCGGGTTGAATTCCGGCGATGTCTGTTCGCCTGCTCAGAGCAGGTGGACAGGTTATGGAGCAGCGGTCTTTGTGACCGCTGCTTCATAACTGCTGTTTCTGGTGAGCCTGCAGGCTCGCCAGAAACACGAGGCATCAATATCCATTCGGAGCTTGATAGATATGCCCCTATACGTTTAAACCCTTATGACTTTTTAAAATAATATTTATATGAATATTTTTTATTATACAGTGTATATATGAATGTAACTTATTTTTTAAGTGTATTTATGTTGTGTTTAATGCAACTTTTTTAATCTCTTACCCCTTATGCAAGATCTTCATTAACCTGATGAGCTAACCTGATGAGCGCACATTTAGTTTGCGCTTGAGCAATCACGTTTTTTTCCAATTGTAATACTGCGCTAAAATTAACACTTCGCGATATTGATATTGTGACTCGCGTTATGCTTAGCGCAGCCACTTGTAAACTAGCCCAGCGGTCGCCAACCAGTGGTCTGTGGACCACTGGTGGTCCGCGAGAAGATGTTGGTGGTCCTTGACACCATCAAGCAGGAATGAATCTCCTTTGTTGGTGTCACCCTCGTTGCACTGCAACTCCCTACAGTGCCTGGCTGGACATCAGTGAAAATGAATGGAGGAAGAGGTAAATTACAATCTCCCTACGCACGTTGGGTAGTACTGCACAATTTGCGTAGCTAGATTGTATTTTTAACTCCTTCCCCCCGCGTGCTGATCAGAGGAAGATGCTTCTATTCTAAAGCCAGCAGAGGTTGGTATAGTCTTGGTTTGAAAAAGGGGAATTAAACTATATGAAAAAAGAAAATATTTTTAAAAAAATTGTATCTCTTATATTTCATTTATTTTCTTCCCTTTGCCTGTCTCTTTGTAGTAGTTTTCCTAATTTCTTCAGATGGACTTACATTACTGTTTGTCTTTCTCCCCTCCATCGTCTTTTTTTAAATTAAATATTACTTATTTTTTATTCTAATAATTTTACCACGTACAAAGCCATTCCACCTGAATTCCAGTAATTGCCATCCAGCAGATAAGTCACATCCCACCAGTATTATAGTAATTGTCAGTAACATCAGTCGTGGTTAGCTCACATCCATATTGAGAGTTTTTAATAATTCCTAACTGGGGAGGTAACTTGGAAGTCTTGTGGTCCTTTAAAGCAAAATATTTTTTTCTGCCTCTCTGTTTCCAGCTCAAAAGTTGGCACTTACCCTTCATTTGTCAATTGGAAGTATTCTCAGTTCTGTCATTCAGTTTGTTAAATCCAAAAAATAATTCTTAAAAATGTGTAACTATATACATAATGTAAACTTAGTTATGGTTATACTAGTTATGTACAGTATGTGTGTATGTATGTATATATATATATATATATATATATATATATGTATATATATATATATATATATTTATATATATATATATATATATATATATATATATATATATACACACAAACACACATTATAGAGGTTTGTACCTTTTAAAAAAAAAATTATGTTAGTGGTTCACGGGATTCAAAATTGTGAGTTTAGTGGTTCCTGGAGTCCGAAAGGTTGGCGACCCATGCTCTAAACAAACTGACGGGTAGATTACGATTCTTGCGTTAGCCTTAAAAACCAGCATTCAGAGGTCCCAACGCTGCTTTTTAATGCCCGCTGGTATTACGAGTCAGGCAGGAGAGGGTCTACCGCTCACTTTTCTTCCACGACTTGAGCTTACCGCAAATCCCCTTACGTCAATTGCGTATCCTATCTTTTTAATGGGATTTGCCTAACACCGGTATTACGAGTCTTGGAGAAAGTGAGCGGTACACCCTCTCCTGTCAAGACTCCTACCGCATTTAAAAGTCAGTAGTTAAGAGTTTTATGGGCTAACGCCGTAACATAAAACTCTTAACTAAAGTGCTAAAAAGTACACTAACACCCATAAACTACCTATTAACCCCTAAACCGAGCCCCCCCCCCCACATCGCAAACACTTAAATAAAGTTTTTAACCCCTAATCTGCCGTCCGGACATCGCCGCCACTGTAATAAATATATTAACCCCTAAACCGCCGCACTCCCGCCTCGCAAACACTGGTTATTTTATTAACCCCTAATCTGCCATCCCTAACATCGCCGACACCTATCTACATTTATTAACCCCTAATCTGCCGCCACCAACATCACCGCTACTATATTAAATTTATTAACCCCTAAACCTAAGTCTAACCCCCCCTAACAAATATAATTTAAATAAAACAAAACAAAATTACTAGAATTAAATAAATTAATCCTATTTAAAACTAAATACTTACCTGTAAAATAAACCATAAGATAGCTACAATATAACTAATAGTTACATTTGTATCTATCTTAGGGTTTATATTTATTTTACAGGCAACTTTGTATTTATTTTAACTAGGTAGAATAGTTATTAAATAGTTATTAACTATTTAATAACTACCTAGTTAAAATAAGTAAAAATGTACCTGTAAAATAACCCCTAACCTAAGTTACAATTACACCTAGCATTACACTATGATTAAATTAATTTACTAAATTACCTACAATTAAAAACAATTAAATAAAATAAACTAAAATACAAACCCCCCACTAAATTACAGAAAATAAAAAAATAATTACATTTTTTTAAAACTAATTACACCTAATCTAATCCCCCTAATAAAATAAAAAAGCCCCCCAAAATAATAAAATTCCCTACCTTATACTAAATTACAAATAGCCCTTAGAAGGGCTTTTTGCAGGGCATTGCCCCAAAGTAATCAGCTCTTTTACCTGTAAAAAAAAATACAATACCCCCCCAACATTAAAACCCACCACCCAGACACCCAACCCTACTCTAAAACCCACACATCCCCCCCTTAAAAAAGCCTAACACTACCCCCTTGAAGATCACCCTACCTTGAGACGTCTTAACCCAGCCGGGCATAAAGTGGACCTTTAGAGGGGCAGAAATCTTCATCCGATCTGGGCAGAAGAGGTCCTCCAAGCGGCAGAAGTCTTCATCCAGACGGCATCTTCTATCTTCATCCATCTAGAGCGGAGCGGATTCATCTTCAATCCAGCCGACGTGGAGCATCCTCTTCAAATGAAGTCCAAGCGAAGAATGAAGGTTCCTTTAAATGATGTCATCCAAGATGGCGTCCCTTGAATTCTGATTGGCTGATAGGATTCTATCAGCCAATCGGAATTAAGGTAGGAAAAATCCTATTGGCTGATCCAATCAGCCAATAGGATTGAGGTTGCATTCTATTGGCTGATTGGAACAGCCAATAGAATGCAAGCTCAATCCTTTTGGCTGATTGGATCAGCCAGTAGGATTGAACTTCAATCCTATTGGCTGATTGGATCAGCCAATAGGATTTTTCCTACCTTAATTCCGATTGGCTGATAGAATCCTATCAGCCAATCGGAATTCAAGGGACGCCATCTTGGATGACATCATTTAAAGGAACCTTCATTCTTCGCTTGGACTTCGTTTGAAGAGGATGCTCTGTGTCGACTGGATTGAAGATGGACCCGCTCCGCTCCGTATGGATGAAGATAGAAGATGCCGTCTCCGTCTGGATGAAGACTTCTGCCCAGTGGCGTCACTAGGGTTGGTGTCACCCGGTGCGGTAAGTCTTGGTGTCACCCCCCCCCCAGAAAGCAGACACATACAAAAACACAGGCAAACACACATACAAACACTCAGACACACTTAAAAACATACTCAGGTGCACACACAAACACTCGGAAACACACTCAGACACACACACAAAAACTCAGACACACAAAAACTCAGACACACAAAAACTCAGACACACAAAAACTGAGACACACACATACAAAATATGTAAACTGCACTGCATTAATTATGAAGCTCATGCCTAGAGCTGCTCCCTGGCTCAGCAGAACATCAAATGAAAGATAAACAGAGCACTCTAAAATAAATCACTGAAGAAAAGGTTTAGGCGCGTAAACTATGAAAATTCTACTCTCCGACTCTATTCCAAGTCTGTCAGTGCACAGCCCTGGGCCGCATGTCACTGAGCAGTGAGCACAGATAGGCAGGCAGGTTTAGGCTAGCAGCGCAACTTTGCAAGCCCCACGGCACACCCACAACATTCATAGTGAAATTGGGCAGGGGAGGAGCAAAGTACAAACAAGCAAAAGCAGCCGGGAAAACTATTTGTTGAAATTGCAGCACTGGCTCAAGGGGCAAAAAAATTGTGTGTCTACAACTTCCCCAGTCCCACTAATGTTCACAAATGCCAGCCTCTAATAAAATAATCTATGCATCTCAACATTGTATTTTTATGAATTTCAATAAAATTTAAAAAAAAAAAATAAAAAAATAAAAATTTTTTTTTTTTTTTGGTGCCACCCCCTGGAGGGTGTCACCCGGGGGCGGCCCGCACCCCCCTAGTGACGCCACTGCTTCTGCCACTTGGAGGACCTCTTCTGCCCGGCTGGGTGAAGACGTCTCAAGATAGGGTGATCTTCAAGGGGGTAGTGATAGTTTTTTTTAAGGGGGGATTGGGTGGGTTTTAAAGTAGGGTTGGGTGTGTGGGTGGTGGGTTTTAATGTTGGGGGGGTATTGTATTTTTTTTTCAGGTAAAAGAGCTGATTACTTTGGGGCAATGCCCCACAAAAGGCCCTTTTAAGGGCTATTTATAATTTAGTATAGGGTAGGGAATTTTATTATTTTGGGGGGCTTTTTATTTTATTAGAGGGATTAGATTAGGTGTAATTAGTTTAAAAAAATTGAAATTATTTTTTTATTTCTGTAATTTAGTGTGTGTTGTTTTTCGTACTTTAGTTTATTTAATTTAATTGTAGTTAATTGTAGTTAGTTTATGTAATTAATTTAATTATAGTGTAGTGTTAGGTGTAATTGTAATTTAGGTTAGGATTTATTTTACTATTAAATTTGTACTTATTTTAACTAGGTAGCTATTAAATAGTTAATAACTATTTAATAACTATTCTACCTAGTTAAAATAAATACAAAGTTGCCTGTAAAATAAATATAAATCCTAAAATAGCTACAATGTAACTATAAGTTATATTGTAGCTAGCTTAGGGTTTATTTTATATGTAAGTATTTAGTTTTAAATAGGAATAATTTATTTAATTGTAGTTATTTTATTTAGATTTATTTAAATTATATTTAAATTAGGGGGTGTTAGGGTTAGGGTTAGACTTAGGTTTAGGGGTTAATAACTTTATTATAGTGGCGGCGACGTTGGCGGCGGCAGATTAAGGGTTAATAAGTGTAGGTAGGTTGCGGCAACGTTGGGGGGGCAGATTAGGGGTTAATAAATATAATGTAGGGTTCAGCGATGTTGGGGGAAGCAGATTAGGGGTTAATAATATAATGCAGGTGGTGACGATGTCGGGGACGGCAGATTATGGGTTAATAAGTGTAAGATTAGGGGTGTTTAGACTCGGGGTTCATGTTAGGGTGTTAGGTGTAGACATAAAATTCATTTCCCCATAGGAATCAATGGGGCTGCGTTAGGAACTGAACGCTGCTTTTTTGCAGGTGTTAGGTTTTTTTTCAGCCGGCTCAGCCCCATTGTTTCCTATGGGGAAATCGTGCACGAGCACGTTTAGCCGGCTTACCGCTACCGTAAGCAACGCTGGTTTTGAGGTGAGATGTGGAGCTAAATTTTTCTCTACACTCACTTTTTTGCGGCTAAAGCCAGGTTTAAAAAAACCTGTAATACCAGCGTTGTCTTAAGGGAGCGTTAAAAAAAAAGTCTTGTTAGCAACGCACCCCTGTTACAGCAAAACTCGTAATCTAGGCGTGCATTTCTAAGAATAGCTTTAGTATTCTTATTTATATATTTGAACTGACTTGTTCTAATTAAAAAATGCACCAATTTTCTAAATTTAAAAATCCACTCCTCATTTGAATGCTGTTTACTCAATGAATTAAAATGCTTCATTCAGTTTTGCATGTCCTATATGTTGCAACTTTTTCCATTCTGCTGTGCATTAAGTAATTATCATACAGTCTTGATTTTAGAAATGTTTAGGAAACCTAAATCATATAGACATGTAATTAACAAAGAGCAAGGTGTTTTCAGTGGGAATGCTATTGAGTGAACAGCTTTATTTGGCCTGCCACTTTCCCAGTGAAATAATGACACATATGAGTGAGTGATGCAAGAACCCTACAAAATTCCAGGAAAATAGGAGAAAGAGCAATTCATGAAAAAAAAAGTCATGTGACACTATAGAAAAAAAATATTTAGGAAAAACAGTGCATTGCTTTTTTCTTCCTTGATAAAAACAAATATAAAGCCTTATCATTACCTACCAATGAAACATATAACACTGAGGCCCTAGGTTAGTTGATATAATTGAAGTATACCATGAATACAAATTCTTTCATTCTAATTTCTATCATATTATTTTAAAGTCAGCATATGGCATTTCAGCTAAATAACTAAGTTGTTTTTCATGTATTTTTTTATGTACGTATTTCAGTGCACCTCATTGATGAGAGCATTTGATGCCCAAAACCTACGTCTATAATTACATGTAAGCTGTTTTGTTTAGGTGTAGCTCTCTAATACTTGTTGGTACTCACATATCACATGTAATAGCATTCTGAATTTTTTGAATTCCGTATGAATTTCATGCGTGCCCCACGTGCTGGACGCCAAAGGGGGCACGCAACTATTGGAGGAAGACGGATTAATTATGGATCTGCTCAATACAGTAGGAGATGCGGGTGGGGGAACTGCGGTATGTTAACACTAAGCAATGGTATATATTTTAAAAAAGAAGCATCTGTGTAAAGTTTAAAGAATATAAGTGCCCCTGTTTTTAAGATTGTTTTTAGATACTGGGCAGTAATTCATTAAACTTTACAATCACTTTAAAAATTAACTTTATATATTAAAATTTTCATTTTTTGCAAACTAACAATTTGTAATTTCTGATTATACTTTTTAGCATAATTTGATTACATAAGTTATTGAAACATACGTGATATAGAATCAATGTGTAAAAAAATGTCTTAAATAATTAAAATGACTAAAAATAAAACTATTTAATATGCATTAAAAACATTTAGATGTTAAGGATCTGATTTAATTTATTGTGTCTCACTGTTTTCAAGCCTGGATTTTACCAATCTAATGTGACATATAGGGTTGCTAGCGCTCTCATAGCTATTTCCTGGTAGCATAGTAAAGGGATAAGATGTGGTCATTCATTTCACCCAATCAGTCCCCACTCTGCATGCACAATAGGCAAGTAAATCATGTACAGCTGAACAGTGCAATCTCTCTCTCCTGAGAGAAAGGCAAGACTTTACATATGTTGCTAATTCTCTCTACCACATACACTGCAATCACATGATGCTGCTGCACCTTATACTTTTCTCCTCCTTTCCCCCGCACTGAAGACATTTAGACCCAGATTACACATTTTGCGGTATAGCCGTAGCGTAAACACAGTGCAAAATGGGTCCGTTCCGCTATTTCTATACCGCCGGTATTACAAATCACTCTAAAACTTTATTTTGTTGTGCAATATGGTGCAGTTAGCCCTATGCTGCACAATAACAAAGTTCTGACTTTGCGTGCTAGTGCACATTTTCCCCCATAGAGATCAATGTAGAAAAAATGTTTGGAAAAAACACCTAACACATGCGATTGCGAAATGGCGATCACATTAATGCATTCCCCATTGAACGCATTCCCCATTGAACTCTAACCTAACACCCTAGCATAAGCCCCTAATCTAATAACCCCTAAACCACTGTTCCCCCACATTGACAACACTAAATAAAGCTATTAACCTCTAAACCACCGCCCCCCCACATCGGGACTCCCTAAATAAACCTAAAAACCCCTAATCTGCTGTCCCCCCACATTGTGACAAACTAAATTAAACTATAACCTCTAAACCTAACACCCCTAACTTTAAATTAAAGTTACAATATACTATACTATTTTAAAACAATGAAAGATACCAAAAATTAAAAAAACTAAATTACAAAATTAAAAAATCCTAACACTTCGACAAAAACAATTTGCATTTGCATGGGCATTGCCCTTAAAAGAGCAATCAGTTATTTAGTGCCCATTAAAAAAAATAAAAAGCCCTAATCTAAAAAAAAAAAACCCACCCCAAACAATAATAAAAAAACCTAACCCTAACTCTGACATAGGTACTCCTCACCATTCCTGAAATCCAGCGGTGAAGGTCTTCTTCCAGGTGGCTCTATCTTCATCCAGTGCGGGACCATCTTCTTTCTTCATTCCAGTGGCACGAAGCAAAGGCGGTGCGGAGCAGGTTTTTTGTTTTTTTTAAATTAGGGCTTTTTTTTAAAAATTGGCACTAAAGAGCTGATTGCCCTTTTAAGGGCAATGCCCATACAAATGCCCTTTTAGGGGCAATGGGTAGCTTAGGTTTTTTTAGAGTTAGATCTTGGGGGGTTGGGTGTTGTACTGTAGGGGGGACTTTGTATTTTTTTTTATTAAAAGAGCTGTTAAACTTAGGGTAATGCCCTATAAAAGACCCTTTTAAGGGCTATTAGTAGTTTAGTGTTAGATTAGGGGGTGTTTTTATTTTAGGGTGGTTTTTTTGTTTTAAGTTTTAATGTTTTTATTTTGGATAATTTTGTTTTTTTTTCTGTAATCTTAGCTTTTGTTATTTTTCGTAATTTTAGAGTTTGTTATTTTTTTGTAATGTTAGGTTGTTTTTTTTGCATTGTAAGGATTTTTTGATTTTTTAATTTTGTAATTTTTTTTTTATCTTTGGTATCTTTCATTGTTTTAAAATAGTAATGTTAGGTTTATTTATAGTTTGACCTTAGTTTTTTTATTTCATAGGTAAGTTTTTATTTATTTTAAAGTAGTTAAATTGTAACTTTAAAGCTAGTGGGTGTTAGGTTTAGGGGTTAATAGTTTTATATAGTATGTCGTGATGTGGGGGGGACGGCAGTTTAGGGGTCAATAGTTTTATATGGGGAGTTGTAATGTGGGGGGTCGGGGGTTTAGAGGTTAATAGCTTTTATAGTGTTAGCAATGCAGGGGGACGGCGGATTAGGGGTTAATAGGTTTATTTTAGTATTTGCGATGCAGGGATGGCGGTTTAGTGGTTAATAGGTTGTTAATTGATATTAGTGTACTTTGTAACATATTTTTATGAGTTTTGTGAAACATTTTTGTTTCACAACATCCATAACTACTGTTCTTTGATTGCGTTAAAGCTGTAGCGCGTGACTTGTAAGCCGGTGAGCTGACCATACCGCACGCAAAGGACATTTTTAAGCACTACAGCCGTAACACACAACTTGTAATCCTGCCCTTAGCATGACTGAATCCATTACACACCTTTGTACTGTGCTTGATGATATATCTTTCCCCCAGCAGTGCCAGCACTTGATGATCTATCTCACAGCACTGCAGGTATATAGTTTGTCCATATGTGTCCCTCTTTTTCCTCCCAATGTCGCTCTTTTTCCTGTGAGATGATGCCTGGCTAAACTCTTTTGAAAGACCTCTATGATAACAATACTAATTATATTAAAACTACTGATAAATTAAGTTTTTTCATGGGGTACCCATTACATAGAGTATGTATCACAGGTTTTAGAATGCTTTGCATATCACACTATATTTATACAAAATAGGTTTTTCTTGAACCTTCAAATAAAACATGGCAGGTTGTTGAATACTGTTTTGTTTCATGCAGTAACCAGATTTTTGTGCAGTATGAAATTAATTAAATAATCAAAAGGGTTCAACACAGGTTTCTCCCATTGGTGTTTATAGAATATTTTAGCAAGTAAATTATTTATAACATGTAATTCTTGAGACATAATTTAAGGAACTTACATATGTTTTACAAAATGTGTTTCTGAGGATGTGTACATGATGTGCATTTGGAATTCATTTATCAGCTAGAGAATTTAGTGCTTAAATGTACCTGCAATGGTCTTTAGAATTCTAAAGAACACTCAATATATTTGTGAAGTATCTGGTTAAAAAAGAACATTGGTTTAGAATATATCTATTTTTCATCCTGATGAAAATATTAAAAAGTATTTCACAAAACCTCAGAAGCATACACCTTACACTACGTAACAGTCTGTTTACCTGTCTGTTATACTTTTGTTTTTCTATTCAATTGCATCCTTTTCACGTGTCAATAACAACTTTCATATTAGCAGACCAAATATGTCCATAATATTAATGCATATGTCTGGATACTCACTTATTGTTCCTTAATAAGTTAAATCATTTATGTTCTGTGGGATGTTGCAAAATGACTCCCAGTAAATCCATCAGTACATACTGTTGTGGACGTGCAGTGTATTTGTGGGGGTGTGGAGGATTGTTTAAGTATAACTTTGTGTGATCATATAACTAAGCTATTTAGTGGGTGTTTCTAAATTACTAGTCATAAATACAAGTATATTGTGATCCTAAAAAAAACACATATTTGGATTCTAATCAACATTCTTAACAGATAATCAAGATCAGTGCAAGAAATGACATGTTAATAAAGTCATTTATCTGGCCTAGTGTATATCAATAATGTCCAGCTGTTATATTTGTGAGTTTGCTGAAGCTTGTATTGATTAACAAGTATTAGACGATGCCTTCAGTCGGACAGTATTGCCATTTTGGTCTGAGATAATGCATCTATGTGTTTATAACATTTTGGCTTTAGACCCTATAAAGATCATATAACAAGTTGAAATGTTGGCAAAGTAGCAATGTAACAGGTTATTTTTCTTGCGTTCATAAGATAGGAAGAATGTTTATCGGAGGTCATATAATGAGCCAGTAACTACTCCCATGAGGAGTTATGGAGTCCTTCCAAATGTCTGACACTTTCATATTCATCACATTATCTCATTATCTCATTAAAAAAAGAAAAAAAAGAATTAAAAAAATAAAGTGCAAAAATAGAATGCTCTTATATGCTAAAATGTTACTGCATTTTATTAGTGTTCTTGTTTGTTTATAATTGTGTTTAACCACTGCAAATGTAACTGACACTATAATGTAAATTTGAGGCCTTTTCAGTCTGTTGAAAATCTTTCTTTGCATTTAGAGTAATGCGTTTAGCCTCATGAACAATTCAGCTGAGGAAACACTCTTTCTGCTTTTTCAAATACATTTAAAGAATATGACGGTGATTTTTTTATTCATCTGAATCCATATGCACATGTCTATTTGCCAACCAATACACCTTGTTTGTTTGATTGTTCCCCAGTTCTTGTGGGATAGGGTTACAGGGTTTTGTTGCTTATGCCATCACACATAAACCTGGCTAGTGAAGAGAGCATACACTCTAAGCAGCTGGGATCTGAGGCCCAATGGGGTAAAAACAACAGTGGCAATGACTTTCAGAATTTGCAGGCTCTTGTTCTATGTATTTTTAAATTATTAATATGCAATCACCATCTTGGCTAGGATGACCTGCATCACTATATGGTGGGGATTATAGTGTAGGATTTTTTTGTCATTGATCTGGACTTTATTTGTAATGGGCAAAAACAAAAATTAAGTTTAATGTGCATGCCTTTCGAGCATGTACTCATAAATGGAAGAGCTAAACTGAAGGAAATGATACTTAGATTATTAATTTTACTAAAGGTGGATTATACCCTTCATATCCACATCTATAGAAAGTCCACTAATAGCCACATTAGACAAGGAATTTCAGAGCACTTCCTCCTACTTTGTTGAAGCATGTTTCACTAAGGAAACCACCCCATGATTTTTTGTCAATTTTGCAAGAATGCTAATATTATTTTAACTGCTTTACAATTATTAAAATATTTTTTTTTTACATTTTCAACTGTTCTTGATAAAACAAACATCATTTCTGAACTTCATTGAGCATTAGCTTGAGGGAGCTTGATTCTCTTCTGTATCCTTTTTCTCCTATGTCTCTTACCCTACAGGGACATAATTTCTTTATTTGGATATGTTTATTTGTATAGTTATTTTAAGGAATTCCATTCTGATTTAGGCAAATCTAAAAAAACAAAAAACACAGAGATTTTTTTCAAATAAATTGCTTTTGTCTATAAATGATAAACAGTCCTTTAAAATAAAACTGAAGGCATTCTAGACTTTTATGCTGGTGTGAAATGCTTCAAATTTTATAGTTTTACACTATTCAATAGCGATCTAGCAATTCCTTTTCAGTTGATTGATTACTGTGTCAGCCAATGAATTTGAAAGCTTAACTTTAGTACTAGACAATCCTAACCCCATTAAAAAAATACATTAAAAGAAGTTTAAGTTGCTATCAAACTGCTCCACTGTTGCTTGGAATATTTTCCCCATAGAAAATAGAGGGCTAATGGGTATTCATTAACAAACTAATTCTGATCTCCCCCATAAACAAAAATTGGAGGACACATACTTTTTTTTTTTCATTATTAAAGCGACACTGAACCCAAATTTTTTCTTTTATAATTCAGAAAGAGCATGCAATTTTAAGCAACTTTCTAATTTACTCCTATTATCACTTTTTCTTCGTTCTCTTGCTATCATTATTTGAAAAAGAAGGCATCTAAGTTTTTTTTTGGTTTCAGTATTCTGGACAGCACTTTTTTTATTGGTGGATGAATTTATCCACCAATCAGCAAGGACAACCCAGGTTGTTCACCAAAAATGGGCCAGCATCTTAACTTACATTCTTGCATTTCAAATAAAGATACCAAGAGAATGAAGAAAATTTGATAATAGGAGTAAATTAGAAAGTTGCTTAAAATGCCATGCTCAATCTGAATCACGAAAGAAACATTTTGGGTACAGTGTCCCTTTAAGGATTCACCTAAAACTATTTTTTTGTCTGGGCTCATCTGATTCTTTTTTCAATTTCTCAGATTATCGTATGGAAATAATTTTTCACCAAATATGTTAATAAAGTAACTAAAATACACTATGAAGACATTGTAGTATAATAGCGTTTTCATTAAATTTATACACCTGCAGAAACATTTAAATAGCTAGAATGAAATTTTAAGCATTTAATGCCAATGCCTTTGATACTTTTCAAATAAAGGTGCAAATTTAAGAGTCTGTAAAAAATACAAAGATGAAATGTAGTGGTAAGCGGTCGAGTGAATTCAGTACTAAATTACTTACATGTGCACAAATGTTTGCCCCCAGCTGCAAAGCACAAACCAATGTAATGAGAGTATAAATGTAACAAACTTCTGTAAGCACAGTCTTTCCCTATCAATACTCTAAGACATATTTCTGCAGACATATTTCCAAGTTTAAAGTCTTGTGGATTAAAGAAAATAATAATAATAATAATATTTCCTGGAAAACTGATTATTTAATGAACAGAAAAATTTTGCTGTCTTGTTTTAAAAAAATCTCAGGACTCTAGACTCTAATAAAAAAAAATGTTATTTTATAGAAAGGTTAAAAAAAGCAGTAAAGGGTGTCACACAAGTATACTACTCCTGAATATCAGAACTCAAGATGTTAGCGTTAAAGACTGACTGACCCCAAAATGGGGCACTGACTTTTGGCCATAATCTTTTGACAGCCAGAAAATAATTAACATAAATGTATGTATGAATTTTGCTATTATGTAGTCCAGCCTATGAGGAGCTTGGGGGTGGAACAAAGCTGAATAATTAATTTCCACAGGGGCTGGATAATTTGGACACTCACCTTATATCATATGTGATTCCTATAGAGCCACAGTGTTCCCAATAAGCTGATTAGGTGGATAATATTTAATGTACTTTACTAGAGACCACCTACCAATAGACCTCTACTTTATGGTACAATTTACAGAGAGTACAAAATTACCAGCATTGTGTTGATTATAACTAGTTTCAACTTAGAAGGGTCCAATTCCATCCTCATCTCTCTCTCTCTCTCTTGAGATTACTGTTTTTTACAAATGGGGAGCTTTGAAGAATACACTGATAGCAAGTTAAATGCAACATCTACTTTTGCACCCTGCTTCACCACCTGGTCTCCCCCATATTAGCAAGTCCCTTAGGTTAAAACCCCAGAAAATCAAATAAGAGTCTATGATTTTAAAAGTGCAACTGCATCAGGAGGGTATAGTTTTGCATATGTAGCTATCTTGCAATGTAGATAGTGGGGAGCCTAAGGCATATGGTTTGCTAAGCAAAATAATACTCAAATTGTATTGCTGCAAGGGATGGGTGTCAGCTAAGCAAAACAAGAGACCTCAGACTGACTTGGGCCAGAAATGCATTGGGAGTGACCATTGGTTTGTACTTAAGCTTCATTCATCTCACCAGGCAAGCAAAGATCATTTCATTAGAGATACTCAGGGTATTTATGTGGTTTTGGAGATCTATAGAAAGTCTTATAGTGTCAGCTCTTAAAGGGACACTAAACCCAAGGTTTTTATTTCATGGTTCAGATAGAGCATGCAATTTTAAGCAACTTTCTAATTTACTCCTATTATCAATGTTTCTTTGTTCTCTTGCTATCTTTATTTAAAAAAAACAGGAATGTGATGCATAGGAGCGGCCCAATTTTGGTGGAGAACCTGGGTTATGCTTACTTATTGGTGGGTAAATGTCAGCCTCCAATAAGCAAGCACTATGCATGGTGCTGAACCTTAAATGGGCTGGCTTCTAAGATTTATATTCCTGCTTTTAAAATAAAGATCGCAAGAGAACGAAGAAAAATTGATAATAGGAGTAAATTAGAAAGTTGCTTAAAATGTCATGCTCTATCTGAATCACAAAAGAAAAAAATTGTGTTCAGTATCCCTTTAAGACAAAAAGGCTTGCTCTAATTCACACCCACATAGAGAAATCTAAGTTTGGGTCTCAAGGAGTGAATCACATAAGCACAGGCAATTGGTAATGGAGCTTGTAATGGAAAATAGATTCTGCCATACATGCTGGCAATTCTTGGTACCCAAACAGAGCCTTAGGGATCTTGATGAGAAAGTACTGGAACAGAAACATGAGATATTTTTTTTTTTTCTGTTTGCCAGTCTATGTCATATCCAGGAGATTTCCACAAAATGCCACTTTAATAGGGTGTCTGGAAAGGCACATGCAAGTAGTAAGGTTATGTGGGTGGGAATTCTGTTCATTATTACTTTCATTTTATGTTAACAAAAGTTTAAAATTTTGATCCAAAGAAAAATTGTTTGTGCATTTTGAATAACATTGTGTAGGTTTTTTGAAAGTTTAATAGTTTTACTATTTACCAATGTTTCTTGTGTGGGTCATCAATTATATTATTAAAGAATAATTAAATACAATAGAATTACATAATCAACAAGTGTATCCTTAAAAGACAATGCAATAGCACTTACTATTAATTTAAAATGAGCAGCCCTCTGAATCATGTGACAGCCATCACAGCCAATAACAAGCCACACATAACGTATACGCTGTAAACTCTTGCACATGCTCAATAGGAGGTGGCGCCTTTAGAAAGTGTGCACAGTTTGCGAATGGAAATAATTTGGAAAGTCTCTTAAAACTGCTTGCTCTAAAGGTGATGATAAGGAGACTTCATTAAAATGTAACACAGTAAATCATTTTTATATCATTATGTTTTAGTTTTTCATAATATTATATAACAGCTTGTGAAAATGGTGTATGGTGAGTTAAAGGTTAATAAGAAATTAACTATTAAATGGATAGTAAAGTCCAAATAAAACTTTATAATTCAGAAAGAGAATGTTATATTAACAACAATTTACTTCTGTTACTTCTAGGTTAGCTTAGAAGCAGCAATGTACTACTGGGACCTAGCTGCTGATTGTTGGCTGCACATATATGTCTCTTGTATTTGGCAAATGTGATCAGCTAGTTCCCAGTAGTGCATTGATGCTCTTTCAACAAAGAATACCAAGTGAATAAAGCAAATCTGGTCATTGAAGTAAATTGTAAAGTTGTTTAAAATGCTATGCTCTATCTGAATCATGAGGGAAAAAATGGTTTCAAGTCCCTTTAACTATCTGATGATTATGATGACAGGTAAAGAACTGTCAGTGTAAACTTATCTGGTCCGTTTTTTTCTTTTGTCCTTTTTTAGATATTAAATAAACTGTACATGTTATTTCTTTAAAAAAAAAAAAGTGAGCTTCTGTTATTGTAAAAGGAACATTCCAGCCCAAATTGGAATCCACATGGATGCATTATAGTTTTGAATAGAGCCATTTTTGTAATATACATTTATTAGCAATAATGCTTCTAATGAAAGCTATAGCTGTTTCAAAAGTGTATTTAATTGAAATAATTTTTTATTGCAGTACACACAAAAGTTACAGATTATACTGTTCATTAGCATGAGATACAACCCCCCAGCCCCTCTGACAATGAAAGCTCAAGTCCAGCAATCACATCTCATCTTTCGGGGTGAAACACAAGGCTCAGTGAGCACTCCAATTGAACATATGCTGCTACTTTAGGTAGTCCAAAAGTTCTGCACCTCTTTGTACCTGAGTATATAACAGAAGATAACATAGGAGGAAGAAGGGAGGGAGAAAAAATATCAGAAACCCCGCCTCCTCCTTTCCCTTACTATTTTATATTTCTAAAAACAATAGTGAATTATCGATCCATACTATTAATAACAAAAATAAACAAATAACTAAATTCAACTTGCCTGTTTCAATATTCCTCTGTCATCAGATCTTGGAGAGGAGTTCTTGCCCTTTTTGATCAATACTGTTACAGTCTTATCTTGTCTGTGTCATGTAACAAGAGAAATATCCTCCCTATCGTCAGACCACCCCAAAACCTATGGAACAGTCACCCATTTTTTTATTTCTTGAATAACTTTTCATAATCCAGTAGTACCAAATCTTTAGGAACTGGTCTTGGTTGCCTTGGATGGAAGCAGCTGTTTCCGACATGTTGTATACGGATTGGATCTTCTCCATCACCTCCCCTCAAGAAGGTACTCCCGTCTTCCAATACCTTGCAACACAAATTCTAGTGGCTATACATAGCGTGCAAATAAATGTATTAGTAGCTGCATTGAATGGTGGTATATGGTCATTTAATAATGCTTGAGATGCCATTAAGGCGATGTTTTCGGTCAACACCGCACTCAACAGATTAGATAGTTTGGTCCAGATGCGTTGGACTTGAGGGCAGTCCCCGTTTCAGCACAGCCTCTATAGCAGTTTTTACTGCCACGTAGGGTATAATGTGACATAATTATAGGGGTGAGATACCACCTAAAGGTGGTCTTTATACAATTCTCTTTGAAGTCTGTGGAAACAAGACTTTTACTGGATGTTAGAAAAATCGCTTCCCACTCTTCCTTTGAATATTCCCTATTAATGTCTAATTCCCACTTACCAACAAGAGGTGTTTTGGAAGTATTTTTAGCCTTCTGTATTGTTAGGTAAACATGAGAGATCAGTTTTTTACTTCTTAGGTTCGTGTTGCAGAAGTGCTCTAGTGCTGTTAAATTCTGTCTATTGTAATGCGGATTGTATTTTGCGATGGCTGAAGCTACTTGAATATATAAAAACCACTGTAACTTATCTGGCCCTATTTTCTCTTGTATGTGGTTGAATGTGGCTATCTTTCCATTGTGTAAAAAATCTACGACCCTGTATAGGCCCTTATTCTCCCACTTCCCGATTGGGGCATGGAAATCCGAACACAAGAGGGTCCTAATTGGTCTCACTCCCAAATTTGGCGGAATCAACTGCAAAGACGTGGACAGTGAAGTCCAGCTTTACATCATCTCTATAGTGACCGTCAAGGCATGAGCTTCCTTGAAGGAATGACCCCTCTGTTCCCACAGTATATCATCTGGTTGTCTGTAGCCCGCTATCGCCGCCAATATTCCCACCCATACAATATCTTTGGATTTTTTGCTCATTAGTGTAGTCTGTGCTAATCTGGCCACTTGGTAATAGTCTATCAAATTTGGTACACCCACCCCACCCAATTTCCTATGCTGTAGTAAAATACAGGAGGCTATTCTGGCTGTTTTATTACCCCTCAGAAAGCTCACCAAATCTTTTTGTAGCTTGTTCATATCTATCGTGGAGATCTTGATTGGGAGGACCCGGAAAAGGTACAGTAGCTTTGGGAGTATATTCATTTTTATGGCTGACAAGCAGCCGTACCAGGAATAGCCCCCAGCCTTCCACCTCCCTAGGTCTTTTCTAATTACTTTGAATAAGGGGATGTAGTTCAGTTTGTAAAGCTCCTTAATGTTATTCGGCAATTTTATCCCTAAATAATTAATCGCTTCCTTTGCCCACGAAAATTCAAAGTTAGTTTCAATAATCTTTTTAGTGTGGTGTGGGTAGCAATAGGTAGAGCTTCACATTTTTCTAGATTAACCTTGTATCCCGAAATATTAGAGTAGTCTTGCAAAACCTGATATAAATTTGGAAGCAATATTAGTGGCTTGCTTAATGGGAGGAGGATGTCATCTGCGAACAAGGACAATTTAAATTCATTGTGTGCGATCGGTACACCATGTATATCTGGGGAGAGGCAAATTTTTGCCGCCAACGGCTCTATGCAAAGCGCAACTAAAAGTGGGGACAAGGGGCATCCCTGTCTGGTTCCATTCAATATGTCTATGGGCCTCTATTTGTATCCTGCTGCTCTAATAGTAGCCGTGGGGTGAGAGCAAATACTTCTAATGGCCTGAATAAATGGTCCATGGAAGCCCATTCTAGCCAACACTTCCATCAGAAAATCCCAGTCTATTCTATCGAATGCCTTCTCCGCGTCCAAAGACAGAACCAGAGAAGGTGTTCCTGTTCTAGTAAGATAGTCGACCAGAGAGATCATGAGCATAGTATTGTCTGGGGCTTCTCGATCCGAGATAAACCCAACCTGGTCTGGGTGGATCAAAGTCGGTAAATGTTTTTGGAGTCTGTTTGCCAGGATCTTGGTGAAGATTTTAATGTCCTGATTAATCAGGGAAATGGGTCTAGCTCTGGCATAATTTTGGTTTTCTCCCTGTCTTGGGAATTACTACTATTTTGGCTTGTAAGATTTCTTGAGGGATTTATTTTCCCTGTAAAATATCATTGCAAAATGTCACAATGTGGGACCAGGTATGATATAAAAAGCTGATAATACTCCCCTGGGAACCCATCCGGGCCCGCAGCCTTCCCCGGTTTGAGTTCTTTAATGGCATTCAGAACCTCCCTGGTCAAAATCTCAGCATTTATTTCTTCGCTGGTTTTCTTGTCTAAGGGTTTTAACATGGCGCTATCTAGAAAGTTTGTCAACAGCTTCTTTGTTTGAGGCTTATGGTTTGTTTTTTTCAAATCATAAAGTTGTGCATAATATTGGTCAAAGCTGTCAGCAATCTCTTGGGGATTTGAAGTGCTTGTCCCATCTATTCTCTGCAAGGAAGGTATAGCAAAGGATTTAGTCTGTTCCCTAAACTTGTGGACCAAATATTTATCTGGCTTATTAGAATAGAGAAAATATTGGGTTTTTAATCTATGGGCCGCTCTAGTGGAAGCTCTATTCATAACTGTAGCTAACTCTAGTCTTTTAGTTTGCAATTGTGTAAAAATTTCTGGGGATAGCGCCTGCTGATGTTGTTTGGTGAGAGTGTCTATCTGCCGCTGCAATGAGTCCGTATGGGACCTGGTAGCTTTAGTTAAAGCAGTTTTTGCTTTAATGAGTAGCCCTCTAATATAGGGCTTATGTGCTGCCCAGATATTAATGGGGTTAGTAGTTGTTCCCACATTTTTTCCAAATACTCAGAGAGAGCTTTCCGGATAGATTCTCTTGTGTTCGGATTCTTGAGTACATACAGGTCATAGTTCCATGAACGTGTGGTACTAGTTTGAAATGTCCCCTTAATATCAACCTGGACTATAGAATTGTCTGACCACGCGCATGTGTGTATATTGGAAGAGGCTAGATCTGGAATCAGTATCAAAAATATTTAATCCAGTTTCGAGTATGTTCTATGTGCATGAGAATAGTATGTATAATCATTTGTTTTGCTATATAACGTGTCCCATGAATCCAGGATATTGATGAAAAAACCTCTTTTATCTTTTTGACCACCGAGTTGTGTCTTAATTGTTTCTGTGTTAAAGTTACCCTGCCCTTACATTGGTGCGTGTACATTGGTACATTAAAATCTCCTCCTAGGAGTATCCTCAAATGTGACCATTGGGTCAGTAAGTGGGATATGTGTTTAAAGAAAGCTATTTGTTTGTTATTTGGGGAATATACATTGCAGAGAGTGATATGTTTGTCATGCTGTCTCCCCCATATTATTAGAAATCTGCCTTCTGTGTCTTCGATTATCTCAACCACAAAGCCTAAAGAATGATGTAGCAATATCGATACCCCCCTCTTTATTTTTATCCGTGGTGGAATGGAAATGTTAAGTGAATTGTTTTGTCCAGTACCTTGGAATTTCCTCCTTGGTGAAATGCGTCTCCTTTAAAAAAAATAATGTTGGCTTTCAACTTATTGTATTGGCCTAGAGCCGTCCTTCGTTTATGGTCAGTGTTGAGGCCTCTTACGTTATGTGATATTAATTTGATGTCATTAGTCATTACTTACAAGACTTTGTGTGGGATCTCCTCCTCCCAGATCTGCCCTCTGTTTCAGCGTTAGGATTACCCTGTGATGTTGTTGAATCTGTTCTCCAGTATAAGCAGGGTTGTAAGAACAGGCATGGTAGTACAACGAAACAGGAACAAAAAAACTGTCAATAGACAAAAACATTTTCATCAACATATTAAAACTGTAATGCGTGAGAATATATAACAATAGGTTCATCCTCCGCATAAATAAGAAGAAAAAATTATATTCTAAAAGCACATTGTGTTACAACTGCTATTAAATTAACTGTAAATAATCTTACAACTGGCATTGATTGGATTACCATCCATTGGTAACTGGTTAGTTAGTGCTACAATTTTCCTCGGCCTAAATGACCTAGTTAACTTTTCCCAGTGGGGTCTAATCCCCTATCATCACTTGATATTATATGTAGGTAAACCTTCATCGTTAATCCCCTCAGTGGGTATGGGACCCCCTTCCCCTTAACCAAAAAGGTTGATTAGGATCATATTCAGCTTTTATCTACCTACATACTAGACCATTCAGCCATAAAGGTGTAAAATGAAAGTGTGAAGGTCTTTTCTCTCCATAACCCAGTAGCAACTGCGATCAGTTGTACAAAAATAGAGTTAATATAAGATTTTTTAAGTTTTAGTCTTTCTTTTCGACACTTTGGTCCACCGTTGTTTTTGAGGTGGGGCTGCTCTTGTGTTTGTTTGTGGTATATCTTCTGGTGATGTCATCTGTGGTATCTCTGGGGGTTCCAGATGGAGCTTGCGGCGTGCTTCTGGGATTTCTGCCATTTCCTGTAGGCTTATGGATCTTCCATATGTAGCCCTGGAAGCCCCATCGGTATTTAATTTGATGTTTCCTTAAAAGTAGAGTAAGAGGCTTCAGGTGACTTCTTCTTTGGAGCGCTCTGACACACAAGTCTTGATAGAATTGTATAACTGTTCCTTGGAAATTGAAAGTTGGATGTTTCCTCGCTGCTAAAAGTATAGCTTCTTTTTCTGGGAATCTAGACATCTTGATAATGACGTCTCTTGGAGGCACATCATCTTTTGGCTTAGCACGTAATGCTCTATGTGCTCTTTCCATTTGATATTTCCCTTCATCTACTTCTCCAGTTATAGCTTGGAACAACTTATGTAAATAAATATGTAATACAGTAGGGGAGACAAATTCCGGTACACCCTTCAGATGCAAATTGCATCTACGGCTCCTGTTTTTGAGATCTTCCAACTTGTGTTGCATATCTCCAATCACTAGTTGTTTAGAGGAAACCTGTTGTGTCAAATTGGATAAATCTTCTGAAGTAGAGGTCTCTGATACTTCTAAGGTAGTCTGCTAGGCTGTTCGTCACAGTATTCTGCAGCGTATCAAATTTTTCGCACAGCTTGTCAAAATTCATGTTAATGTCCTGTTTGGACACTAGAGCTTTGAGGTCAGCTCTTGTAGCTGGTATAGAGTCACCCTCAATCATCTGGGATTCAGTTTCAGAGTCTACCTCTTCCTCTATTGCATTATTTTGAGTTTCTTGCATTTTGTCACCTCTCACAGGCTTGAAGAACAGATTGGCAGCAGGTGGTTTGGGCACCTGAGGGGGTTTATTCTGTTTTCTAGCTGACATGATAGATGAAGCTTGCCGGTGGTTATGTTACCCCTTGTTTTTGAGGGGTTTAATTATTACCTAGGATACTCTTGTTTTTAAGTCGCTTCCACTATAGGGGGGGCTGTAGGTCTGGCTCCAGAACAAATACGGGGGTAGGTTAGATTATCTCTGCTGCTATTACTTGTGTCAGTGGCACCCCTATGTATCACTCAAATATGTTGACTTATTGTGCTGCTTGAAATTGTAAATCTTGCTAGCTGAAAAGATATGAACAGATCACCACCATTCATTAACCCTCAAGGAGCAGATTTGATCATCTTTGTCTGCATGATGTGTTGCGGTTCAGTTGTGGTGCAAATTTTTAATCCCCCATTGACCAGGTGCTTATTATTTTGCTTATTGCCGGTTCTACATCTGTTAAGGTATTTTGAATGCTTTTATGTTTCTATCAATATCCACCGCCATAAAGCCGCATATTGTCACCAGTGTCTGGTATATGCTTTGTCACCAAGTGTTTGTATTATAGCAGCCATTTTATTGCTTATCCCGTTATTGTCTCAGCTGTATCCTTTTGCATGCTCAATTACTTATCTCCTTCCTATTAGTGAGCTCATCCTCCCTACTCCATAGGCCTCACTCGTTACCACGCTGATCCGTCTCAGCTCACCTGAGTGTGTCCGTGTGTCCGGATGTTCGGTTGTAACAACATGGCTCTTAGGGTGGGAAGATTGTATCCTGGATCTTAAGCGGTGTTAGATTTTTTGCTATGCCGTCCGGTTTTAGTTGCTCTCCTTGCAATTTATCTGCGCCACATGTCCAAGAATCTGTAACTTTAGCTGTGAGTCACCTTTAAACGCTAAGCTTGTCAGAAACACTTTCCTGGTGGTCACACCTTCCACATACTGCTCGTCCAGGATAGTTTATGATCCTCACTGCCCCATTAGCCAGATTAGACAGCAGTGTACCATCTTCTTTCAGCTCCAAGCCCTGCCCTCCTTCAAAAGTGTTTTTAAAGGGACATTATACACTCATTTTTTCTTTGCATAAATGTTTTGTAGATGATTTATATATAGCCCATAAAGTTTGTTTGTTTTTTTAAATGTATAGTTTTGAAATAACATTGCTCTAATTTTCAGACTCCTAACCAAGCCCCAAAGTTTTATGAGAATATCGTCAGCTACCTTCTCCAGCTTGCTCCTGTTTGTGTAAAGGGTCTTTTCATATGCAAAAGAAGGGGGAGGGGGTAGTGTCTTATTTGCCACTTGCAGTGGACTTTCCAGCTACCTTTTAAACAGAGCTACTAAGTAACGCCTAGATTTAGAGTTCTGCGTTAGCCGTCAAAACCAGCGTTAAGGGCTCCTAATGCTGCTTTTTACCGCCCGCTGGTATTTAGAGTCAGTCAGGAAAGGGTCTAGCGCTCACTTTCCAGCCGCGAATTTTCCATACCGCAGATCCCCTTACGCCAATTGCGTATCCTATCTTTTCAATGGGATCTTCCTAACGCTGGTATTTAGAGTCTTGGCTGAAGTGAGCGGTAGACCCTCTACCGACAAGACTCCAGCTGCAGAAAAAAGTCAGGAGTTAAGAGCTTTATGGGCTAACGCCGGTTTATAAAGCTCTTAACTACTGTGCTCTAAAGTACACTAACACCCATAAACTACCTATGTACCTCTAAACCGAGGTCCCCCCACATCGCCGCCACTCTGATACATTTTTTTAACCCCTAATCTGCCGACCGGACACCGCCGCCACCTACATTATCCCTATAAACCCCTATAAACCCCTAATCTGCTGCCCCTAACACCGCCGACACCTACATAATATTTATTAACCCCTAATCTGCCCCCCCAATGTCGCCGCTACCTACCTACACTTATTAACCCCTAATCTGCCGACCGGACCTCGCCGCTACTCTAATAAATGTATTAACCCCTAAAGCTAAGTCTATCCCTAACCCTAACACCCCCCTAAGTTAAATATAATTTTAATCTAACGAAATAAATTATTTCTTATTAAATAAATTAATCCTATGTAAAGCTAAATACTTACCTGTAAAATAAACCCTAATATAGCTACAATATAACGAATAATTATATTGTAGCTATTTTAGGATTTATATTTATTTTACAGGCAACTTTGTATTTATTTTAACTAGGTACAATAGCTATTAAATAGTTATTTACTATTTAATAGCTACCTAGTTAAAATAATTACAAAATTACCTGTAAAATAAATCCTAACCTAAGTTACAATTAAACCTAAAACAAACACTAAATTACAAACAAAAAAAAGATTACAAGAATTTTAAACTAATTACACCTACTCTAAGCCCCCTAAAAAAATAACAAAGCCCCCCAAAATAAAAAAAAATACCCTACCCTATTCTAAAATAAAAACTTAACAGCTCTATTACCTTACCAGCCCTTAAAAGGGCTTTTTGCGGGGCATGCCCCAATGAAATCAGCTCTTTTGCCTGTAAAAAAAACATACAATACCTCCCCCAACATTACAACCCACCATCCACATACCCCTACTCTAACCCAAATCCCCATTAAAAAAACCTAACACTAAGCCCCTGAAGATCTTCCTACCTTGTCTTCACCCAGCCGGGTATCACCGATCCGTCCAGAAGAAGGTCCGAAGTCTTCATCCTATCCGACCAGAAGAGGTCCTCCAGAGGGTCCGAAGTCTTCATCCTATCCGGCCAGAAGAGGTCCTCCAGAGGGTCGGAGGTCTTCATCCAGGCGGCATCTTCTATCTTCTTCCATCTGGAGCGGAGCGGGTCCATCTTGAATCAGCCGATGGGGAGCCATCCTTCCTCACCGACGGACTAACGACGAATGAAGGTTCCTTTAAATGACGTCATCCAAGATGGCGTCCATCGAATTCCGAGGAATTAAGATAGGAAAAATCTAATTGGCTGATTCAATCAGCCAATCAGATTCAAGTTCAATCGGATTGGCTGATCCAATCAGCCAATCAGATTGAGCTCGCATTCTATTGGCTGGTCAGAACAGCCAATAGAATGCGAGCTCAATCTGATTGGCTGATCCAATCAGCCAATCGGATTGAACTTGAATCTGATTGGCTGATTCAATCAGCCAATCAGATTTTTCCTACCTTAATCCTGATTGGCTGATAGAATCCTATCAGCCAATCAGAATTTGAGGGATGCCATCTTGGATGACGTCATTTAAAGGAACCTTCATTTGTCGTTAGTCCGTCGGTGAGAAAGGATGGCTCCGCGTCGGCTGCTTCAAGATGGACCCGCTCCGGTCCGGATGGAAGAAGATAGAAGATGCCGCCTGGATGAAGACTTCCGACCCTCTGGAGGACCTCTTCTGGCCAGATAGGATGAAGACTTCGGACCCTCTGGAGGACCTCTTCTGGCCGGATAGGATGAAGACTTCGGACCCTCTTCTGGACGGATCGGTGATACCCGGCTGGGTGAATACAAGGTAGGGAGATCTTCAGGGGCTTAGTGTTAGGTTTTTTAAGGGGGGTTTGGGTGGGTTAGAGTAGGGGTATGTGGGTGGTGGGTTGTAATGTTGGGGGGGTATTGTATGTTTTTTTTACAGGCAAAAGAGCTGATTTCTTTGGGGCATGCCCCGCAAAAAGCCCTTTTAAGGGCTGGTAAGGTAATAGAGCTGTTAACTTTTTATTTTAGAATATGGTAGGGCATTTTTTTATTTTGGGGGGCTTTGTTATTTTTTTAGGGGGCTTAGAGTAGGTGTAATTAGTTTAAAATTCTTGTAATCTTTTTTGTTTTTGTAATTTAGTTTAGTTGATTTAATTGTAGGTAATTGTAGTTAATTTATTTAATTTATTTATTGATAGTGTAGTGTTAGGTTTAATTGTAACTTAGGTTAGGATTTATTTTACAGGTAATTTTGTAATTATTTTAACTAGGTAGGTTTTAAATAGTTAATAACTATTTAATAGCTATTGTACCTAGTTAAAATAAATACAAAGTTGCCTGTAAAATAAATATAAATCCTAAAATAGCTACAATATAATTATTTGTTATATTGTAGCTATATTAGGGTTTATTTTACAGGTAAGTATTTAGCTTTAAATAGGATTAATTTATTTAATAAGAAATTATTTATTTTGTTAGATTAAAATTATATTTAACTTAGGGGGGTGTTAGGGTTAGGGTTAGACTTTAGGGGTTAATACATTTATTAGAGTAGCGGCGAGGTCAGGTCGGCAGATTAGGGGTTAATACTTGAAGTTAGGTGTCGGCGATGTTAGGGAGGGCAGATTAGGGGTTAATACTATTTATTATAGGGTTTGCGAGGCGGTTTAGGGGTTAATGCATTTATTATAGTGGCGGCGAGGTCCAGTCGGCAGATTTGGGGTTACTAAGTGTAGATAAGGTAGCGGCGACGTTGGGGGGGGCAGATTAGGGGTTAATAAATATAATATAGGGGTCAGCGGTGTTAGGGGCAGCAGATTAGGGGTACATAGGTATAATGTAGGTGGCGGCGGTGTACGGAGCGGCAGATTAGGGGTTAATAATAATATGCAGGGGTCAGCGATAGCGGGGGCGGCAGATTAGGGGTTAATAAGTGTAAGGTTAGGGGTGTTTAGACTCAGGGTTCATGTTAGGGTGTTAGGTGCAGACTTAGGAAGTGTTTGCCCATAGGAAACAATGGGGCTGCGTTAGGAGCTTAACACTGCTTTTTTGCAGGTGTTAGGTTTTTTTTGCAGCTCAAACTGCCCCATTGTTTCCTATGGGGGAATCGTGCACGAGCACGTTTTTCAAGCTGGCCGCTACCATAAGCAATGCTGGTATTGAGAGTTGACGTGGCGGTAAATTATGCTCTACTGTCCCTTTTTGGAGCCTAACGCAGCCCTTCAGAGAACTCTAAATACCAGCGTTATTTAAAAGGTGCGGGGGAAAAAAAACATGCATAGCTAACACACCCCTTTGGCCGCAAAACTCTAATACTAGCCGTAAGTTTTTAAACAGTTTTATACTGGATGTTTATATCAGTATCTGTGCATCTTATTCTTTATAGTAGTGTCTATTACATGCAGTTATATGAAAATGAGTGTATACTGTCCCTTTAAATATGCACCGAGCACCAGCAATTTAAACACAGCAGTTGCTCAGAGAGTCTAAGGTGCTTGTACCATCTGTTAATGACACAATTTGTTAATTGCTGACATGATACAAGCCTCACTGGCACTCTGAGCAGCCACAGTATTTAAAATGCTGGTGCACTGAGAATATCCAGCTATGCTTCACATGAACGTGTAGAGAAAAATACTAACACTAAAATAGCCCTAACCTTTACTAGAAGCATTTTTGCCAATACATGTATATTGTAAATGTCCTTTTAATGTTGCAATTCCCTGGACCTCCAGTGTGTGGAGTTGTATGAAACTGAAATTGGCAAATGGAATAGCAATTTGAAAGTTGAAAAGCTATAAAGGTGAATAGGTAGAAAATGTTAACATAGACTAGAAGAGTAAGGGCTACAAGTGGCGCTCTATTTAGTGATTCCACTCAAACATAAACTTTGCTAGAAGTAACCTTGTTGCGTGTTTCAGGTTGTGCACGTATTAAAAAAAGTAAAACGTTTGCGAGTGAACAAAACCCAACGTGAACTAACCATAAGTCGTTACAGCATTAACATATTCTCCCCTTAAAAGTCAATGGAGATCACAGAAGAAAAAACACCTATCGCTCACGCGATAACCCGACAGATGTTATTTATATTTCACATTTCAATGTTCTTCAGTTACAGAACAATGCAATTTTTATTGTAAATAGATATTTCTATATATATCTATATATACTTATACCTGTATATATGTATATATTTTACATTAACATTACATAGCTTGTTAGATCAGTGCAGCACTGCATGTGTGTAGTTCCCTAAGTGTGCTAGTTCATAAGTGTAGAGAGAGTTATAACAACGGAGTTAGACAAAGGAGTGGACAACAGAAATAAGTACTTTTCAAATTCAAACAATTAAATGTAAACATGCTACACTTTCTAATGTCTGCATTAACCTTTTCCTCCCTTCTCCTTAAAGTCACAGCTCTTCCATTCACAAACAGCACTCAGAAAATTCATATTTCTTCTTCTCTTCTACCTTCCCCCCTCTACAACACACACTCCTATCTCACATCCCTCAGCCAGCCATGCTTCACTGATCCTAAACTTAAACACTCACATAAGACACATTCCCATCTCCTTTCACTCACCATCTTTCTTCTTCTTGTAGCTGGGGATGTCTCGCCTAACCCAGGTCCACCCTCTGCTTCCCACAGATCACTACCCCAAATGACACCTCATACACCTTGCCCATGTAACCCTCTAAACCTCATTAACTGCACCTCTATTAGTACACCCCAATTCACGTGTGCCCTTTGGAATGCACGTTCAGTATGCAATAAGCTTACATCTATTCACAACCTTTTTATTTCACGTTCACTTAACCTGTTAGCCCTCACTGAAACTTGGCTTTCCTCCTCTAACACAACTGCTGTAGCCTCTCTGTCCTATGGCAGCCTGCACTTCAGTCACACTCCCAGGCCTGGAGACAAACAAGGAGGAGGAGTAGGAATTCTCCTGTCTCCACACAGTACCTTTCACTGCATTCCTTCACCCCCCTCTCTTTCTTTCTCATCTTTTGAAGTTTACGCTATTTGCCTCTTCTCCCCTATAGCTCTTCGTGTTGCAGTTATCTATCAGCCCCCTGGCCCAGCATCACAATTTCTGGACCACTTTGAAGCCTGGCTTCCACATTTTCTCTCTTCTAATGTCCCTTCTCTCATATTAGGGGACTTCAACATACCCATTGATAAGCCTAACACGCCTGCTGCCTCTAAACTTCTATCCCTTACCACTTCTTTAGGCCTGTCCCAGTGGACAACATCTCCAACACACTGTGAAGGCAACTCCATAGACCTGGTCTTCACAAATCTCTGTGCTGTTTCCAACTCACTTAACTTCCCCTTTCCTCTCTATGACCACCTTTCTCTCTTACTCTATCTGCTACATCTTTGCAAGCCCCCAAAAAACTGCTACCTTACAGGAATTTAAATGACTTGGATCTCACAGACTTTTCCACTCAACTGAGTCCTCTGCTCCCTGACAATTTATCCCTCTCTTGTCCAAACCTTGTGACTCTACAGTATAATTCGGCACTAAAATAAACACTTGACAAAACTGCACCCTCCACTCTTCGACATACATCAATCACTCGACGGCAACCGTGGCACACTAAACAGACCAGATATCTTCAGCGATGCTTACGGGCTGCTGAACGGCAGTGGAGGAAATCACGCACCTTTGCTGATTTCCAACATTATAGATTCACCCTTAAGTCCTACAACTCTGCACTCAGCTTGGCCAAAAAAGTATATTTATCCTCCCTTGTGTCATCTCACGCATCCAACCCCAGAAAACTGTTCTCAACTCTCCCTTCTACGTCCGCCTGCCCCCCCGCCCACTACCAACCTCACTGCTCAAATTATTGCTAATCATTTCAAAAATAAAATTGACACCATTAAAAAAGAGATCAGCACCTTGCACCCCGCAAACCCAGCGATCCTGCCCACCCCTTCTATTAACAAAAATCTATGCTACTTCCCTCCTGTAACAGAGGAAGAAGTCTCTGCACTCCTATCCTTGGCTCATCTCACAACCTGCCCACTTGACCCTATTCCTTCACAACATATTCCCTCTCACAACAATACATAGGAAGGACATGTAGGAAGGTTCGTATCAGATGGAGTGAGCATCTGAGGAACATAAAAGCAAAATCACCCAAACATAGTGTGTCTAGACATACCTGTCAACACTACATATATGGAAAATGTCCATTTAGAATCACCCCTTTAGAAAACATTCCGAAAAGCAATGTATATAATAGGTTCACCAATCTCAGACAGAGGGAAACCTATTGGATTTTCAAATTCAACAGCTTGTTTCCCACAGGCCTAAACGAGGTTATAGATTCAGCTGTATTCACATAACATTTGTCATTGTTTTATAAATCTTGAGATTAATTGCAATGTGAATATCAATAGTATAGTCCTAAACGAGGTTATAGATTCAGCTGTATTCACATAGCATATGTCATTGTTTTGTAAATCTTGAGATGAATTGCAATGTGAATATCAATAGTATAGATTTTTTGTGTGTTTTTGGTTTATCATTTACAGCAATTTTATTTAATGTGGTTGAAGGGTAACATACAGATATATATATATATATATATATATATATATATATATATATATATATATATATATATATGGTCATTTAGTGATTTTGTACACTGGACTTTCACCCCCCACTTGTTGCTTAATCATATATGATAGTGAGTACTTGAAATGCATATATACTAGTACCAATAACATATATCAGAATGATCACCACAATTATATTATATTTAGTGATTATATGCAGCATAATTACGAGGCCCCATTCTTACCTCCATTTGCATCTTTACGTTCCCCTTTTAGCCCCATCCTTATTGATGAACTAATCAATATTATATTATATTATATGTCACTTTAAATAAACACCAACTACTGCATCACTTATCCCTTTTATTACCATATTATTACTATCTTATCTTATATTATATTAACACGTATACACTTAGTTTTATAGGCATTCTTTAGCAGCACTAAACAATCACATAATATTTCTTTCAATTGAATCACGTAGACATTCACCAAACATATCGTTAACACAATATGTATTTACAGACACAATATCACACTCACTTTTACCAAATATTGTCAATTAATTTTTTCTCATTCCAATTTCACCATCACCATGTCCAGAGATCATTATCTCGGATATTCATAGGGCACAAATACACACAGACATTAGTCACAGTAATATATGCAATGTGTCCGGTACACCAGTGCACATTTCCAAACATAGAGATATGGTCACTTAATCACATAATTCAAGATCCCCTTTGAGGGACAGATAGGAGTGGGTTCCCGTTTTTTAGAATTTAGAATATAGTATCATTAACACTGGTGTCTTATCCATATTAATTTCTATTGCATACCAATCTCATATATACATATTTATTATCACCATTAGTGATACATCCATTACACCTGTCTCACGTAGTAGATCCATAACCTACGCATACAGCCATTGTTATTGGTCATCTAATTTTTATTTGAGCATACTATTGAGTTCAATATTTATTGTTTTCGTATATTTAACCTTGCTGGTTAACTAGACGTCAGTTTGTTTACGCCACATCAACCTATTAGATTCGTGGGTGTGTATCTGCATTGAGCAATGAAAATCTTCATCTGTCATGCTGACGTCTAGCTGACGGCGGTCTACACTCACGAAATGAATTCACAGGAATCATGGGAAATGTAGTCCATTGACCACCAGACTCTCACCAATCGGATACAGGTTTTGAGACAAGCCCCATGGTTCTTTGCCATCATTGGTGGGTTAGATATACACCACACGATTTGTTTACATAAGTTCGGTTGTAACTTTGTACACGATCGTAAAAGCAATTTTTCAAACAAACCTTAAGATTACTTGTATATATAATACGATTCTTAAGGAACTAGTAGCACACTCTCAATTATAAATTTTACTAGTAAACATTAACTAATCACTGCAACAAGTGGGAGTGGGGGGAAAGGAAGGTCCTTATTGGTTTAAGCAAAGGAAGGAAGGGGAGTGTTTATTGTAAACATGTAGTTACTGAGCCCTATTTAAGGGTGATTAAGACATAGGTAGAGCATACAAGCCTGAGGAAAAGGGGTTACCCCCGAGAAACGCGTCGCTGTACTTCTCTATATACCATAAAAAGATTTGATTTTAACACACCAGCTGTAATGTGCTACATTACTGGCTATTTTATTCTGTATAATAAATGCTAGTTTTATGATTCACGAAGTCTGGTGTGTGTATCACTCTCTTCCAAGTAACCCAAAGGCTGTTTAGCCTTTCTCCCTTGTTCCAACCTATAGGAAACCATCTAGGCAAGGACTGCCTTTCAGGATATTCACTTCTCCAGGACATCACGACGGGGATTCGTATACACAGCCAGCTGGTTTGCTGTTCAGAATACCAGCCTGCCTCTAACAGGCACAAGAGAGTGCCTTCACGTTTGTGAGTATCCTGTATCTTGTCCAGATTCACGTTTTGGTATCCATTGATCTACACATGTGGCGCCTCTGTTTCTGTTTTTTACAGTTGTCCATATATTCCCTCTCTCTCTGCTTCACTAACCCCTACCCTAACCCATCTCTTTAACCAATCTCTCACTGCTGGCACATTTTCTGACACATTCAAGCATGTGTCAATCATACCAATCCTAAAAAAGCCCTCGCTTTACCCCTCCACGCCTTCTAACTATTGACTGGTCTCCTTACTTCCCTTTGCTTCAAAATTATTGGAATGACTAGTCTATAATCGGCTAACTCAATTTCTCACAACTAACTCCTTACTTGATCCACTACAATCTGGTTTCCGCCATAAACACTCTACAGAAACCGCTCTTGCTAAAATAACAAATGACCTGCTATCAGCTAAAACAAAAGGCCATTACCCCTTAATAATTCTTCTTGACCTGTCCGCAGCTTTTGGCACAGTTGACCATCCTCTCCTCCTAAAAATACTACATTCATTTGGCATCCGAGACACAGCCCTCTCCTGGTTTGCATCATATCTTTCAAACCGCTTGTTTTCAGTTTCCTTTAACAACATATCTTGTGATCCTATGCCTCTCTCAGTTGGAGTACTGCAAGGCTCTTTCTTGGGCCCCTTGCTTTTCTCTCTTTATACATCCTGCCTTGGAAAACTTATAGCCTCCTTTGGATTCCAGTACCACCTATATGCTGATGATACCCAAATCTATCTTTCCTCTCCTGATATCTCTCACTCTTTACTCAACCAGATTTCTGACTGCCTCTCTGCAATTTTCTCTTGGATGTCTTCACACTACCTCCAACTCAATCTGTCCAAAACTGAGCTGCTTCTTATCCCCCCCCTCTTCGAGACATCCAACACCTGACATTTCTCTGATGGTCGGAGACTCTATTCTCAACACCTCACCCCAGGCCCGCTGCCTTGGGGTCACACTAGACTCAGAACTCACATTCAACCCACATATACAAGCGCTTACCAAATCCTGCCGTTCACACCTACGCAACATTTCCAGAATTCGTCCCTTCCTTACTCAAAAAACTACAAAAATACTTATTCATTCCCTCATTTTGTCACGCATTGATTATTGCAATCTACTCCTAAATGGCTTCCAAAACACCGCCTATCCTCCCTCCAATCTATAATGAATGCTTCTGCTAGAAGTCGACGATCTACATCAGCTGCTCCACTCTGCCAGTCTCTACACTGGCTCCCCATACACTCCATAATACAATTTAAAGTATTATCCCTAACCTACAAAGCACCCAACAGTTTAACTCCCAACTATATTTCCTCTCTCATCGTGAAACATTCCCCATCCCGTCCTCTTCGATCAACCTCTGACCTACGTCTCTACACTCCTGTTATCTCTACGTCCCACTCCCGCCTCCAAGACTTTGCACGTGCTGCTCCTGTCCTCTGGAACTCTCTACCCCGCTCCATTAGACTGTCTCCAACCTTGTATAGCTACAGACGATCCTTGAAAACCCACCTATTCAGAGAGGCTTACCATCTCTCCTCCATCCCGCATCCGATCCAAACTATTACATGTACATGAACTGCCTGACTCACTGCTGCAAATACAACTGATGTAACAAGCTACCCCAACCTTATGTCTCTGCACCCTAAACCTGTAGACTGTGAGGTCTCTGGAGCAGGGCCCTCTTCCTCCTGTACTAGATTTGTTTCGTTTTGTTATGTTTTGTATTTTATCACAAATCTTTGTCATTGTATACCCCTATCATTGTACCCAGCGCTACGGAATTTGGCAGCGCTATACAAATAAATGATAATAATAATAATAATTTTTATATATGAAGAACAAAGGAATGTAAAATGTGCGTATCGTGCTTCATGTTTTTGGGATTTAGGTCTAACGTGGTGTCGGGTTAGAGCACATTAAGAATTGCGTGTTATTGAAGTGCTACATATAAAATTTAAAAACAAATATTAATAACAATTAAAAATTATACATACTGTAAACAATTCTTAATAATCTATAGAATATACATATAACATTTTACAGTGTGCATAATAATTATTCATATTTTTATGTAATATTTCATTGAGGTTAGCATGTGTGGCAACACAACACCACGTTAGATGAAAGCGTGAAACCCAATGCGCCTTATGCATATTTTACATTCCTATGTTCTTAACACAGAATCTTTTTGTTTTTTTATTATTAAATATATATTTCTATATATGTCAGATAATGTTAATGTAAAATAGATATCTATATCTATATATCTATAGTAATAGATATACAGGTACTGTATAGGTATATATAGAAATATGTATTTACATTAAAAATTGCATTATCCTGTATGTGAAGAACACCGGAAAGTTAAATATGTACAGTAAATATACAGTAAAACACTTAAATACATATGTATATACACACATATATATGTATATATATGTATATATAAAATATAGTGGTTTGCAGTCAAACCATATACGTTTTTTTATATATATATTTATATGACTAATTTTTATCATATTTTGTTTATATGAGTGTAACTGTGATTTTGAATGTACCCTTTACGTGAGGGTTTCAGTCAAGCTAACCCACCAAACATAAAATGCGATTGTGCTCTTGTGATCGTATTTACTTTCAACTTGTAATACGCATGCAAAAAAAAAAAAACAATATCGGTTGTGCACAACAGTTAGTACGCTGCTTGTTATTCAGCCCTAAATCTGAAAGCATGTTTATTATGAGACAATCACCTAGTTTACGAGTTTTGCGTTACGGTTTTAATGCTGAAAAATTGGCCATTTTAGTGTAAAAACCGTAATGCAGCCATTACGTGTCTTGTCGGTATAGCTATACTGCAAGCATTTTAGCCTGTAATGCAACGTCAATCCCACATTTTTGTGTGGGATTTCCATAGCGCTGGTATTACAGGTTGTGCGGTGAGGCTAAAATGCTTGCTTTCCAGCCTATACCAACACGATCCGTTCTGCTGTCTGAGACCAGTAGTTATGGGTTTTCACAAAGTACACTAACACCCATAAACTACCTATTAACCCCTATTCCGCTGCCCTCCCGCATCGCTAACACTAAATTAAAGTTATTAACCCCTAATCTGCCGCTCCTGACATCGCCGCCACTAATAACGGAAATTCTATTGGCTGATTTGAATAGTCAATAGAATTTCAGTAGCTCTCATCCTATTGGCTGATGTGAACAGCCAATAGGATTTCAGTAGCTCTCATCCTATTGGCTGATTTGAATTTCAAGAATCAAATCAGCCAATAGGCAAAAGGAATGCAAGGGACGCCATTTTGAAAAGGCTCCCTTGCACTGAAGATTCAGTTTACGGCCGCGACCGTATGAAGAGGACGCTCCGCGCCGGATGTCTTGAAGAATGGACCCGCACCACGCCGCCGGGTTGAAGATAGAAGACTCCGTCGGGATAGAAACAAGCTTAACAGTAATCTTTTTACAGAGGATGAGGTTTTGTTAGCATTATCAAAAATAAATGTTACAAAGGCAGTGGGTCCTGATAATATTCATCCAAGGGTTTTAAAAGAACTTCGATCAGTGCTAACTGTCCCATTAACTGATCTGTTTAATCAGTCACTATTAACAGGAGCTGTCCCAGATGATTGGAGAATAGCAAATGTAATACCCCTTCATAAAAAGGGCAGTAGAGAAGAATCTGGCAACTACAGGCCAGTTAGTTTAACTTCAGTAGTAGGGAAATTAATGGAAAGCCTCTTAAAAGAAAGAATTATGACTTACATAAAGACAAACAATTTAGAGGACCAAAATCAGCATGGTTTTACTTCAGGGAGATCATGTCAGACTAATCTAATTGACTTCTTTGATTATGTAACAAAAGTATTAGACAAGGGAGGAGCAGTTGATGTAGCATATCTAGATTTCAGCAAAGCATTTGACACCGTCCCACACAATAAACTTATTCACAAACTATATCTCCTTGGTCTAGATTCAAAAATTGTGAACTGGGTGGAATGCTGGCTTAAGGACAGAAAACAAAGTGTCTTAGTAAATGGAGTTCATTCAGCAGAGGGGGCTGTTACTAGTGGTGTTCCTCAGGGGTCAGTTCTGGGGCCTGTTTTGTTTAACATATTTATCTGCGATATCAGCAAAGGGCTACAGGGGAAAGTATGTCTCTTTGCAGATGATACAAAAATTTGCAACAGAGTGGATGTTCCAGGGGGGGTAGACAAAATGAGAAGTGATATACAACAATTGGAGGATTGGACAAATGACTGGGGTCTAAAGTTTAACACAGCAAAGTGTAAAATAATGCATTTAGGGAAGAAAAATCCAAATGTTAATTACAGACTCAATGACACTTTACTGACTGTTACAGATGAGGAACAGGACTTGGGAATTATTATTTCAGATGATTTAAAACTTAGTAAACAATGTAGTAATGCAGCGAGTAAGGCTAGCAGAATGCTTGGATGTATTGGTAGAGGTATTTGCAGCAGAAATAGTAAGGTTCTTATGCCACTTTATAGATCATTAGTTAGGCCTCATCTTGAGTATTGTGTGCAGTTCTGGAGACCATATCTTCAGAAGGATATTAACAAACTTGAATCTGTGCAAAGGAGAGCTACCAAAATGGTACATGGTCTAAAAAATAAAACTTACCAGGATAGGCTCAATGACCTAAATATGTATAGCTTAGAGGAGAGAAGGGAAAGAGGTGATATGATAGCAACTTTCAAGTACATTAAAGGGTTTAGTAAAACTGAGGCTGTGGGTATTTTACATAAAATGGAAAATTCAAGAACAAGGGGTCATGAGCTCAAGCTAAAGGGTAGTAGATTCAGAAGTAATTTGAGGAAGCACTTCTTTACAGAAAGAGTGATTGATTTATGGAATAAACTTCCTCAAGAGGTAGTAGCAACAAACACTGTGGGGGACTTTAAAAATGCATGGGACAAGCATAGGGCTATCCTACGAACTAGATAAGTTTATACTGTTAGGTAAGGTCGGGCAGACTTGCTGGGCCTATGGCTCTTATCTGCCGTCAATATCTATGTTTCTATTAAACTTTAGCGGTTTAGGAGTTAATAGGTTTATTTAGTGGCAGTGATGTGGGAGGCCAGAGGTTTAGGGGTTAATAACTTTATTTAGTGGCGGCGATGTCGGGGAGCGACGGAATAGGGGTTAATATCTTTATTATAGTTTTGGTGATGTTGGGGTGCGGGAATAGGGGTTTATAACTTTATTATAGTGGCGGCAATGTTGGAGAGCGGAGGAATAGGGGTTAATAACTTTTATTAGTGGTAGCGATGTCAGGAGCGGCAGATTAGGAGTTAATAACTTTATTTAGGTGTCAGAGATGTCGGGGCAGCAGATTAGGGGTATTTAGACTAGGGGTTTATGTTAGGGTGTTAGGTTTAAACTTAACTTTTTTTTACCATAGACATTAATGGGGTTGCGTTACGGCGATTGCCATTCCGCACTTCAGGTGTTAGGTTTTTTTCCAACACACTCTCCCGATTGATGTCTATGGGGAAAGCGTGCACGAGCACGTATTCTCAACCGTTAGATTTTGTGTGGTATGGAGCTCATCGCCACCATATCGCACTCACAAGGCGGCTTTCAAAAACTTGTAATGGCAGCGCTATGGAGGGTGAAATAACGCAAAAAGTTGCGTTCGTTTTGCACCCTCTATAGCACAAAACTTGTAATGTAGGTGTGGATGAGTGTGTAAAAAATATTTAGTCTAGTCAAAATTAAGCTTTTATGATTCATATAGGGCATGCAATTTGAAACAACTTTCCAATTTACTTTAATCATCAAATTTGCTTTGTTCTCTTGGTATTTTTTATTGAAAAGTAAACCTAGGTAGGCTCAAATGCTAATTTCTAAGCCCTTGAAGGCCATATCTTAGCTCAGTGCATTTTGACAGTTTTTTTACAGCTAGACAGCAAGCGCTAGTTCTGGTGGGCTATGTAGATAACATTGTACACACTCCTGTGGAGTTATTTATGATCAGCACCAATTTGCTAAAATGCTATGTCTATCAAAAGTACTGAGATAAGGGAGCTGCCAGCAGAGGCTTAGATACAAGGTAATCACAGAGGTAAAAATCGAATTATTATAACTGTGTTGGTTATGCAAAACTGGGGAATGGGTAATAAAGGGATTATCTATGTTTTTAAACAAAACTATTCTGGAGTAGACTGTCCCTTTAAGAAAGTTTGTGAGAAGGTTACAATATAGGAAGGACATACAGTATTTGGTTTATTTGAATATTGAATATTCAACTATGGATTAAGAGACAGTAGTCTGGGTAAAAATAACCAAATGGAAGAATAATAAAGTTCCGTTAGCAAATGTGTGACTATAGTATGTAAAAAAAGGTTGTATTTCAAGTTAATAAGAATAAAATATTTTCTATAAAAAATTCAAAAGTGTAGAATTGGAGGGAAGACATGAAAAGGCAGGTGCTTTAGATAGAATTAGAGGTAAAGTGAATGTGGAACATGAGGTTTTAAATGAAATGTGCCTGTTTTATAGTGAGTTGTACAGAGAACAACTAAGGCTGAGGAATTAGAAATTGAATTATTAGATGAGATGCTTATAGCTTCATGGTAGCATATTTTCCAACCACCTGTACCCTGCAAGATTGTCACTGGCTGGGAGATCTGATGAATGACCTGCCCACTGCCTTTCAGTGTACCAGTTTTAAAGGGACAGTCAAGTCAAAATTAAATTTTCAGGATTCAGATAGAGCACACAGCTCCTAATGAGCATGTGCAAGAATCACAGGATATATATGTATATGCATTTTGTGATTGGCTGATGGCTGTCACATGATGCTTTAGGAAGTAAAATGTAACTAACTGACAACAAAATCTACTACTCATTTGAAATTCAAGCTAAGTTCTTTTGCATTGTCTCTTTATTATGCATTTATTGATTTTGCTATTCTGCTCTGTTTAGTGGTTCTTTAAGGGACTGTCTGAGCCACACCTATGTCGCACTCTGACAGACCAACAGTCTAGCATTAACTCGCCTCCCTGGTATGGCCCTATCTATGTTAAATGTTGTTTTTATAAGTTGTATAATGGCTGAACAGTACACATAACTTAAATGTAACACTGTCTGGCATTGCTAAATTGTGAGGTTTTTTACTACTTTATTAAACATTAAGATGACAAAAAAAGTGCATTCTCATTATAGCCATACAATAATTTTCATACAAAAGCTACTGTACCAATCATTCTGAAATTATGCTTGGATATGGACCTCATTGGGTTTGTTTTCTTATGAAGAAATGGACAGTGGATCTGAATATATAAATCTTTAAAAGTAACACTGTATTAATGTTATGTGTCTTTGTGCTATATACAAAACTGCCAAAATCAATTTTGTGAGCATTTTCCCTTTTTTTATCAATTACAACTATGTTTATATCCTAAACAAAATACTTTGGTGCCTAATAAATATTTAGTTTATTTTAACAAGTAATAAGAGATCTTTCCATGCAAAATACTAAATAGTAAAAATAAAAAAGAACCCATGGTCATTTAAATACTGGTTTGAGTATGATTTAATTCTCTGACCTTTCTCCTCTGCACATCAAATACAGCTGTGTTCCATGGGAATACATGAAGAAAGATGAGGTCATTGGGTTACAAGCTGTTGTGTCATTAAATGCTACACGATAAAGTCACCCAAGTCTCACCATTCAAATCTCACAGCACTGTGAGAAGTTGCCCTTTAATTTAACAGCTTACTTAAAAGGTTGGACTCAAGACTCTGCTCTTTGAAGTAAATATACAAAAGTAAACAAAGGCTTCTTTTCTAAAGACATTTGTTTTTTAAAACTTGTATTTCTTAGGTTAAAGTTATAGTACAGCAAACAATACAAATAGTGTTTATAGTAAGATATATAGAGAGATGTACAAGTCTGTGAAGATAGTTAAAGGGATAATTCATCTTGTGTGCTTGCTATGGATATCTGTTTACATCATAGTAACTTACATTATTAATAACATTTTAAAGGGACATGAAACACATTTTTTTGTACTTTTGGTATCTAATTTGCATCATTCTTTTGATATCTTGATTGAAAAGCATTCCTATGTAGGCTCGGGAGCAGCAATACCCTACTGGGAGCTAGCTGCTGATTGGTGGCTGCATATATATGCCTCTTGTCATTGGCTCATCTGATGTGTTCAACTAACTACCAGTAGTGCATTGCTGCTCCTTCATCAAAGGATACCAAGAGAATGAAACAAAGTTGTTTAATGTGGGCTCCATATCCCTTTAAGAGTGTACAAGTAGTACTTCTGTGTAATAAGTTTCTGAATCAAATAATATTATGAACAACATCAGACAAACCAGCATTGTCTTTTGTTATATATTTTATTTAGAAGCAATAAATATTATACAGTATATTAATGTGGTGCTCAGCCTGGAACTGTGATCTTTATCTTTACAAGCCACAGTCTCTTTCAGAAATTATGTTTAAAATACAGGTGCATTTTTTTATATCTAGATATGCTTCATGTGCATAGTGTAATCTCTCAATGGAAAATTAAAGTTTTTACTAGAAGTAACATGCTGTAATAATCTGCCCTGTACTTTCATTTTGTCTGGAATCTTTAGAATCTTATGTGTATCCTGCAGATAGAAAACTGACTCTGCGACATACTATACAGTGATTGCTTCAACAGTGCAAGGGCTCATTTATATCTTTACTTAACAGGACATTAAAAAGCTTATGATTGTTCTATGCTCCCTAGAAAGGCCAACAAGCAAATGATGTAACCCAGGTTATCATCAAATTGCCTAAACCAGCTATTTAAATTGTGCACCCTGTGGCAGAAAAAACATTTAAAATTTGTGAGAAAAAAATAGTTTAGCTTCAGACAATCATAGGACACCAAAGTAATCATAAAGTTTTATTATGAATAATGTTTGTGCAGTGTATTACTTATTTAAGATGAAATAAATTATCTGTACTGCTATTGTAATGTAGAATCAAAACTTCTCAATATTTGTCATAGTCCAGACAGAATATTAATGAATGGGAGAGAAGTATGGAGAAGAAAATGTGGACTTCAAACATACCAGAACATGT